>NW_027514134.1:0-95283 GCF_048772815.1 Callospermophilus lateralis | reverse complement strand
CAGATGCGTTCGAACTCTAAATCAAACACGGTTTGTGCTAGCTTCTTGAAACGTGACACAATACATTAGTTCTACGTTCTATCTCTAAGGTTTGTTTTCTCTTGATGTAGCCTAAAGCAGGTACTGGCGAATAACACTCATATTGAATGGGTTGCCAAACTTCCAAAACGCTAGAGTCTCCTGAAATCTCAACATATATTTTTTCATCCAATCTTCATGATACTTTCAACTAATGATCAGTACACCAATCCCACTTGGATGCTCAAGTTTCGTTCTTTTACGTTGAAGCATTCGTTTGCAATGACAGTGTGAATTTTTAGGTTTCACTCTGTTTTCTCCTATATTGACAGATGCAGTTCGAACTATATCAAACACGGTTTGTGCTAGCTTCCTGAAACTTGACACAACAGTAGTTCTACGTTCTATCTCTAAGGTTTGTTTCCTCTTGATGTAGCCTAAAGCAGGGACTGGCGAATAACACTTATAATGAAAGGAGTTGCCAAACTTCCAAAACACTAGAGTCTCCTGAAATCTCAACATATATTTTTTCATCCAATCTTCATGATACTTTCAAGTAATGATCAGTACACCAATCCCACTTGGATGCTCAAGTTTCATTCTTTTACGTTGAAGCATTCGTTTGCAGTAACAGTTTGAATTTTTAGGTTTCACTCTGTTTTCTCCTATATTGACAGATGCAGTTAGAACTCTAAATCAAACTCGGTTTGTGCTAGCTTCTGGAAACTTGACACAATACAGTAGTTCTACGTTCTATCTCTAAGGTTTGTTTCCTCTTGATGTAGCCTTAAGCAGATACTGGTGAATGACACATTCAATGAAAGGGGTTGTTAGGCGGCCAAAGCACTAGAGTCTCCTGAAATCTCACCATAAATTTTTGCTTCCGACTTTAATGATACTTTCAAGTAATGAGCAGTAGAGCAATCAAACTTGGATGCCCAAGTTTCGTTCTCCTAGGTTGAAGCATTCTTTTGCGGTAACAGTTTGAATTTTTAGGTTTCACTCTGTTTTCTCCTATATTGACAGATGCAGTTAGAACTCTAAATCAAACACGGTTTCTGCTAGCTTCTTGAAACGTGACACAATACAGTAGTTCTACGTTCTATCTCTAAGGTATGTTTCCTCTTGATGTAGCCTTAAGCAGATACTGGTGAATGACACATTCAATGAAAGGCGTTGTTAGGCGGCCAAAACACTAGACTCTCCTGAAATCTCAACATAAATTTTTGCTTCCGACCTTCATGATACTTTCAAGTAATGAGCAGTACACCAATCAAACTTGGATGCCCAAGTTTCGTTCTCCTAGGTTGAAGAATTCGTTTGCAATAACAGTTTGAATTTTTAGCTTTCACTCTGTTTTCTACTATATTGACAGAAGCTTTCGATCTCTAAATCAAACACGGTTTGTGCTAGCTTCTTGAAACTTGACACAATACAGTAGTTCTATGTTCTATCTGTAAGGTTTGTTTTCTCTTGATGTAGCCTTAAGCAGATACTGGTGAATGACACATTCAATGAAAGGCGTTGTTAGGCGGCCAAAACACTAGAGTCTCCTGAAATCTCAACATAAATTTTTGCTTCCGACCTTCATGATACTTTCAAGTAATGAGCAGTACACCAATCAAACTTGGATGCCCAAGTTTCGTTCTCCTAGGTTGAAGCATTCGTTTGCAGTAACAGTTTGAATTTTTAGGTTTCACTCTGTTTTCTACTATATTGACAGATGCGTTCGAACTCTAAAGCAAACACGGTTTGTGCTAGCTTCTTGAAACGTGACACAATACATTAGTTCTACGTTCTATCTCTAAGGTTTGTTTTCTCTTGATGTAGCCTAAAGCAGGTACTGGCGAATAACACTCATATTGAATGGGTTGCCAAACTTCCAAAACGCTAGAGTCTCCTGAAATGTCAACAAATATTTTTCATCCAATCTTCATGATACTTTCAAGTAATGATCAGTACACCAATCCCACTTGGATGCTCAAGTTTCGTTCTTTTACTTTGAAGCATTCGTTTGCAGTGACAGTGTGAATTTTTAGGTTTCATTCTGTTTTCTCCTATATTGACAGATGCAGTTCGAACTATATCAAACACGGTTTGTGCTAGCTTCCTGAAACTTGACACAATACATTAGTTCTACGTTCTATCTCTAAGGTTTGTTTCCTCTTGATGTAGCCTAAAGCAGGGACTGGCGAATAACACTTATAATGAAAGGAGTTGCCAAACTTCCAAAACACTAGAGTCTCCTGAAATCTCAACATATATTTTTTCATCCAATCTTCATGATACTTTCAAGTAATGATCAGTACACCAATCCCACTTGGATGCTCAAGTTTCATTCTTTTACGTTGAAGCATTCGTTTGCAGTAACAGTTTGAATTTTTAGGTTTCACTCTGTTTTCTCCTATATTGAGAGATTCAGTTAGAACTCTAAATCAAACACGGTTTGTGCTAGCTTCTTGAAACTTGACACAATACAGTAGTTCTACGTTCTATCTCTAAGGTTTGTTTCCTCTTGATGTAGCCTTAAGCAGATACTGGTGAATGACACATTCAATGAAAGGGGTTGTTAGGCGGCCAAAGCACTAGAGTCTCCTGAAATCTCACCATAAATTTTTGCTTCCGACTTTCATGATACTTTCAAGTAATGAGCATACAGCAATCAAACTTGGATGCCCAAGTTTCGTTCTCCTAGGTTGAAGCATTCTTTTGCAGTAACAGTTTGAATTTTTAGGTTTCACTCTGTTTTCTCCTATATTGACAGATGCAGTTAGAACTCTAAATCAAACACGGTTTGTGCTAGCTTCTTGAAACTTGACACAATACAGTAGTTCTATGTTCTATCTCTAAGGTTTGTTTCCTCTTGATGTAGCCTTAAGCAGATACTGGTGAATGACACATTCAATGAAAGGCGTTGTTAGGCGGCCAAAACACTAGAGTCTCCTGAAATCTCAACATAAATTTTTGCTTCCGACCTTCATGATACTTTCAAGTAATGAGCAGTACACCAATCAAACTTGGATGCCCAAGTTTCGTTCTCCTAGGTTGAAGCATTCGTTTGCAGTAACAGTTTGAATTTTTAGGTTTCACTCTGTTTTCTACTATATTGACAGATGCGTTCGAACTCTAAATCAAACACGGTTTGTGCTAGCTTCTTGAAACGTGACACAATACATTAGTTCTACGTTCTATCTCTAAGGTTTGTTTTCTCTTGATGTAGCCTAAAGCAGGTACTGGCGAATAACACTCATATTGAATGGGTTGCCAAACTTCCAAAACGCTAGAGTCTCCTGAAATCTCAACATATATTTTTTCATCCAATCTTCATGATACTTTCAAGTAATGATCAGTACACCAATCCCACGTGGATGCTCAAGTTTCGTTCTTTTACGTTGAAGCATTCGTTTGCAATGACAGTGTGAATTTTTAGGTTTCACTCTGTTTTCTCCTATATTGACAGATGCAGTTCGAACTATATCAAACACGGTTTGTGCTAGCTTCCTGAAACTTGACACAACAGTAGTTCTACGTTCTATCTCTAAGGTTTGTTTCCTCTTGATGTAGCCTAAAGCAGGGACTGGCGAATAACACTTATAATGAAAGGAGTTGCCAAACTTCCAAAACACTAGAGTCTCCTGAAATCTCAACATATATTTTTTCATCCAATCTTCATGATACTTTCAAGTAATGATCAGTACACCAATCCCACTTGGATGCTCAAGTTTCATTCTTTTACGTTGAAGCATTCGTTTGCAGTAACAGTTTGAATTTTTAGGTTTCACTCTGTTTTCTCCTATATTGACAGATGCAGTTAGAACTCTAAATCAAACTCGGTTTGTGCTAGCTTCTGGAAACTTGACACAATACAGTAGTTCTACGTTCTATCTCTAAGGTTTGTTTCCTCTTGATGTAGCCTTAAGCAGATACTGGTGAATGACACATTCAATGAAAGGGGTTGTTAGGCGGCCAAAGCACTAGAGTCTCCTGAAATCTCACCATAAATTTTTGCTTCCGACTTTCATGATACTTTCAAGTAATGAGCAGTACAGCAATCAAACTTGGATGCCCAAGTTTCGTTCTCCTAGGTTGAAGCATTCTTTTGCGGTAACAGTTTGAATTTTTAGGTTTCACTCTGTTTTCTCCTATATTGACAGATGCAGTTAGAACTCTAAATCAAACACGGTTTCTGCTAGCTTCTTGAAACTTGACACAATACAGTAGTTCTACGTTCTAACTCTAAGGTTTGTTTCCTCTTGATGTAGCCTTAAGCAGATACTGGTGAATGACACATTCAATGAAAGGCGTTGTTAGGCTGCCAAAACACTAGAGTCTCCTGAAATCTCAACATAAATTTTTGCTTCCGAACTTCATGATACTTTCAAGTAATGATCAGTACACCAATCAAACTTGGATGCCCAAGATTCGTTCTCCTAGGTTGAAGCATTCGGTTGCAGTAACAGTTTGAATTTTTAGCTTTCACTCTGTTTTCTACTATATTGACAGATGCGTTCGAACTCTAAATCAAACACGGTTTGTGCTAGCTTCTTGAAACTTGACACAATACATTAGTTCTACGTTCTATCTCTAAAGTTTGTTTTCTCTTGATGTAGCCTAAAGCAGGTACTGGCAAATAACACTCATATTGAAGGGGTTGCCAAACTTTCAAAACGCTAGAGTCTCCTGAAATCTCAACATATATTTTTTCATCCAATCTTCATGATACTTTCAAGTAATGATCAGTACACCAATCCCACTTGGATGCTCAAGTTTCGTTCTTTTACGTTGAAGCATTCGTTTGCAGTAACAGTTTGAATTTTTAGGTTTCACTCTGTTTTCTCCTATATTGACTGATTCAGTTAGAACTCTAAATCAAAAACGGTTTGTGCTAGCTTCTTGAAACGTGACACAATACAGTAGTTCTACGTTCTATCTCTAAGGTTTGTTTCCCCTTGATGTAGCCTTAAGGAGATACTGGTGAATGACACATTCAATGAGCAGTACACCAATCCCACTTGGATGCTCAAGTTTCGTTCTTTTACGTTGAAGCATTCGTTTGCAGTAACAGTTTGAATTTTTAGGTTTTACTCTGTTTTCTATTATATTGACGGATGCAGTTAGAACTCTAAATCAAACACGGTTTGTGCTAGCTTCTTGAAACTTGACACAATACATTAGTTCTACGTTCTATCTCTAAGGTTTGTTTCCTCTTGATGTAGCCTAAAGCAGGGACTGGCGAATAACACTTATAATGAAAGGAGTTGCCAAACTTCCAAAACACTAGTGTCTCCTGAAATCTCAACATATATTTTTTCATTCAATCTTCATGATACTTTCAAGTAATGATCAGTACACCAATCCCACTTGGATGCTCAAGTTTCGTTCTTTTACGTTGAAGCATTCGTTTGCAGTAACAGTTTGAATTTTTAGGTTTCACTCTGTTTTCTCCTATATTGACAGATGCAGTTAGAACTCTAAATCAAACACGGTTTGTGCTAGCTTCTTGAAACTTGACACAATACAGTAGTTCTACGTTCTATCTCTAAGGTTTGTTTCCTCTTGATGTAGCCTTAAGCAGATACTGGTGAATGACACATTCAATGAAAGGGGTTGTTAGGCGGCCAAAGCACTAGAGTCTCCTGAAATCTCACCATAAATTTTTGCTCCCGAGGTTCATGATACGTTCAAGTAATGAGCAGTACACCATTCAAACTTGGATGCCCAAGTTTCGTTCTCCTTGGTTGAAGCATTCTTTTGCAGTAACAGTTTGAATTTCTAGGTTTCACTCTGTTTTCTCCTATATTGACAGATGCAGTTAGAACTCTAAATCAAACACGGTTTCTGCTAGCTTCTTGAAACTTGACACAATACAGTAGTTCTATGTTCTATCTCTAAGGTTTGTTTCCTATTGATGTAGCCTTAAGCAGATAATGGTGAATGACA
Organism: Callospermophilus lateralis; assembly: GCF_048772815.1. Classification (NCBI taxonomy): domain Eukaryota; kingdom Metazoa; phylum Chordata; class Mammalia; order Rodentia; family Sciuridae; genus Callospermophilus; species Callospermophilus lateralis. The sequence continues at coordinate 89,325 of NW_027514134.1, read as the reverse complement.
CATTCAATGAAAGGCGTTGTTAGGCGGCCAAAACACTAGAGTCTCCTGAAATCTCAACATAAATTTTTGCTTCCGACCTTCATGATACATTCAAGTACTGAGCAGTACACCAATCAAACTTGGATGCCCAAGTTTCGTTCTCCTAGGTTGAAGCATTCGTTTGCAGTAACAGTTTGAATTTTTAGGTTTCACTCTGTTTTCTACTATATTGAGAGATGCAGTTAGAACTCTAAATCAAACACGGTTTCTGCTAGCTTCTTGAAACTTGACACAATACAGTAGTTCTACGTTCTATCTCTAATGTTTGTTTCCTTTTGATGTAGCCTTAAGCAGATACTGGTGAATGACACATTCAATGAAAGGCGTTGTTAGGCGGCCAAAACACTAGAGTCTCCTGAAATCTCAACATAAATTTTTGCTTCCGACCTTCATGATACTTTCAAGTAATGAGCAGTACACCAATCAAACTTGGATGCCCAATTTTCGTTCTCCTAGGTTGAAGCATTCGTTTGCAGTAACAGTTTGAATTTTTAGCTTTCACACTGTTTTCTCGTATATTGACAGATGCAGTTCGAAGTATATCAAACACGGTTTGTGCTAGCTTCTTGAAACTTGACACAATACATTAGTTCTACGTTCTATCTCTAAGGTTTGTTTCCTCTTGATGTAGCCTAAAGCAGGGACTGGCGAATAACACTTATAATGAAAGGAGTTGCCAAACTTCCAAAACACTAGAGTCTCCTGAAATCTCAACATATATTTTTTCATCCAATCTTCATGATACTTTCAAGTAATGATCAGTACACCAATCCCACTTGGATGCTCAAGTTTCGTTCTTTTACGTTGAAGCATTCGTTTGCAGTAACAGTTTGAATTTTTATGTTTCACTCTGTTTATTCCTATATTGACAGATGCAGTTAGAACTCTAAATCAAACACGGTTTGTGCTAGCTTCTTGAAACTTGACACAATACAGTAGTTCTACGTTCTATCTCTAAGGTTTGTTTCCTCTTGATGTAGCCTTAAGCAGATACTGGTGAATGACACATTCAATGAAAGGCGTTGTTAGGCGGCCAAAACACTAGAGTCTCCTGAAATCTCAACATAAATTTTTGCTTCCGACCTTCATGATACTTTCAAGTAATTAACAGTACACCAATCAAACTTGGATGCCCAAGTTTCGTTCTCCTAGGTTGAAGCATTCGTTTGCAGTAACAGTTTGAATTTTTAGGTTTCACTCTGTTTTCTACTATATTGACAGATGCGTTCGAACTCTAAATCAAACACGGTTTGTGCTAGCTTCTTGAAGCTTGACACAACACATTAGTTCTACGTTCTATCTATAAGGTTTGTTTCCTCTTGATGTAGCCTAAAGCAGGGACTGGCGAATAACACTCATATTGAAGGGGTTGCCAAACTTCTAAAACACTAGAGTCTCCTGAAATCTCAACATATATTTTTTCATCCAATCTTCATGATACTTTCAAGTAATGATCAGTACACCAATCCCACTTGGATGCTCAAGTTTCGTTCTTTTACGTTGAAGCATTCGTTTGCAGTAACAGTGTGAATTTTTAGGTTTCACTCTGTTTTCTCCTATATTGACAGATGCAGTTAGAACTCTAAATATAACACGGTTTGTGCTAGCTTCTTGAAACTTGACACAATACAGTAGTTCTACGTTCTATCTCTAAGGTATGTTTCCTCTTGATGTAGCCTTAAGCAGATACTGGTGAATGACACATTCAAAGAAATGCGTTGTTAGGCTACCAAAACACTAGACTCTCCTGAAATCTCAACATAAATTTTTGCTTCTGACCTTCATGATACTTTCAAGTAATGAGCAGTACACCAATCAAACTTGGATGCCCAAGTTTCGTTCTCCTAGGTTGAAGCATTCGTTTGCAGTAACAGTTTGAATTTTGAGGTTTCACTCTGTTTTCTTCTATATTGACAGATGCAGTTCGAACTATATCAAACACGGTTGTGCTAGCTTCTTGAAACTTGACACAATACATTAGTTCTACGTTCTATCTCTAAGGTTTGTTTCCTCTTGATGTAGCCTAAAGCAGGGACTGGCGAATAACACTCATATTGAAGGGGTTGCCAAACTTCCAAAACGCTAGAGTCTCCCGAAATCTCAACATATATTTTTTCATCCAATCTACATGATACTTTCAAGTAATGATCAGTACACAAATCCCACTTGGATGCTCAAGTTTCGTTCTTTTACGTTGAAGCATTTGTTTGCAGTAACAGTTTGAATTTTTAGGTTTCACTCTGTTTTCTCCTATATTGACAGATGCAGTTAGAACTCTAAATCAAACACGGTTTGTGCTAGCTTCTTGAAACTTGACACAATACAGTAGTTCTATGTTCTATCTCTAAGGTTTGTTTCCTCTTGATGTAGCCAAAAGCAGGGACTGGCGAATAACACTCATATTGAAGGGGTTGCCAAACTTCCAAAACGCTAGAGTCTCCTGAAATCTCAACATATATTTTTTCAACCAATCTTCATGATACTTTCAAGTAATGATCAGTACACCAATCCCACTTGGATGCTCAAGTTTCGTTCTTTTACGTTGAAGCATTCGTTTGCAGTAATAGTGTGAATTTTTAGGTTTCACTCTGTTTTCTCCTATATTGACAGATGCAGTTCGAACTATATCAAACACGGTTTGTGCTAGCTTCCTGAAACTTGACACAATACATTAGTTCTACGTTCTATCTCTAAGGTTTGTTTCCTCTTGATGTAGCCTAAAGCAGGGACTGGCGAATAACACTTATAATGAAAGGAGTTGCCAAACTTCCAAAACACTAGAGTCTCCTGAAATTTCAACATATATTTTTTCATCCAATCTTCATGATACTTTCAAGTAATGATCAGTACACCAATCCCACTTGGATGCTCAAGTTTCGTTCTTTTACGTTGAAGCATTCGTTTGCAGTAACAGTTTGAATTTTTAGGTTTCACTCTGTTTTCTCCTATATTGATAGATGCAGTTAGAACTCTAAATCAAACACGGTTTGTGCTAGCTTCTTGAAACTTGACAAAATACAGTAGTTCTACGTTCTATCTCTAAGGTTTGTTTCCTCTTGATGTAGCCTTAAGCAGATACTGGTGAATGACACATTCAATGAAAGGGGTTGTTAGGCGGCCAATGCACTAGAGTCTCCTGAAATCTCACCATAAATTTTTGCTTCCGACTTTCATGATACTTTCAAGTAATGAGCAGTACAGCAATCACACTTGGATGCCCAAGTTTCGTTCTCCTAGGTTGAAGCATTCGTTTGCAGTAACAGTTTGAATTTATAGGTTTCACTCTGTTTTCTCCTATATTGACAGATGCAGTTAGAACTCTAAATCAAACACGGTTTCTGCTAGCTTCTTGAAACTTGACACAATACAGTAGTTCTACGTTCTATCTCTAAGGTTTGTTTCCTCTTGATGTAGCCTTAAGCAGATACTGGTGAATGACACATTCAATGAAAGGCGTTGTTAGGCGGCCAAAACACTAGAGTCTCCTGAAATCTCAACATAAATTTTTGCGTCCGACCTTCATGATACTTTCAAGTAATGAGCAGTACACCAATCAAACTTGGATGCCCAAGTTTCGTTCTCCTAGGTTGAAGCATTCATTTGCAGTAACAGTTTGAATTTTTAGGTTTCACTCTGTTTTCTTCTATATTGACAGATGCAGTTCGAACTATATCAAACACGGTTGTGCTAGCTTCTTGAAACTTGACACAATACATTAGTTCGACGTTCAATCTCTAAGGTTTGTTTCCTCTTGATGTAGCCTAAAGCAGGGACTGGCGAATAACACTCATATTGAAGGGTTTGCCAAACTTCAAAAACACTAGTGTCTCCTGAAATCTCAACATATATTTTTTCATCCAATCTTCATGATATTTTCAAGGAATGATCAGTACACCAATCCCACTTGGATGCTCAAGTTTCGTTCTTTTACGTTGAAGCATTCGTTTGCAGTAACAGTTTGAATTTTTAGCTTTCACTCTGTTTTCTCGTATATTGACAGATGCAGTTCGAACTATATCAAACACGGTTTTTGCTAGCTTCTTGAAACTTGACACAATACATTAGTTCTACGTTCTATCTCTAAGGTTTGTTTCCTCTTGATGTAGCCTAAAGCAGGGACTGGCGAATAACACTTATAATGAAAGGAGTTGCCAAACTTCCAAAACACTAGAGTCTCCTGAAATCTCAACATATATTTTTTCATCCAATCTTCATGATACTTTCAAGTAATGATCAGTACCCCAATCCCACTTGGATGCTCAAGTTTCGTTCTTTTACGTTGAAGCATTCGTTTGCAGTAACAGTTTGAATTTTTATGTTTCACTCTGTTTTCTCCTATATTGACAGATGCAGTTAGAACTCTAAATCAAACACGGTTTGTGCTAGCTTCTTGAAACTTGACACAATACAGTAGTTCTACGTTCTATCTCTAAGGTTTGTTTCCTCTTGATGTAGCCTTAAGCAGATACTGGTGAATGACACATTCAATGAAAGGCATTGTTAGGCGGCCAAAACACTAGAGTCTCCTGAAATCTCAACATAAATTTTTGCTTCCGACCTTCATGATACTTTCAAGTAATTAACAGTACACCAATCAAACTTGGATGCCCAAGTTTCGTTCTCCTAGGTTGAAGCATTCGTTTGCAGTAACAGTTTGAATTTTTAGGTTTCACTCTGTTTTCTACTATATTGACAGATGCGTTCGAACTCTAAATCAAACACGGTTTGTGCTAGCTTCTTGAAGCTTGACACAACACATTAGTTCTACGTTCTATCTATAAGGTTTGTTTCATCTTGATGTAGCCTAAAGCAGGGACTGGCGAATAACACTCATATTGAAGGGGTTGCCAAACTTCTAAAACACTAGAGTCTCCTGAAATCTCAACATATATTTTTTCATCCAATCTTCATGATACTTTCAAGTAATGATCAGTACACCAATCCCACTTGGATGCTCAAGTTTCGTTCTTTTACGTTGAAGCATTCGTTTGCAGTAACAGTGTGAATTTTTAGGTTTCACTCTGTTTTCTCCTATATTGACAGATGCAGTTAGAACTCTAAATATAACACGGTTTGTGCTAGCTTCTTGAAACTTGACACAATACAGTAGTTCTACATTCTATCTCTAAGGTATGTTTCCTCTTGATGTAGCCTTAAGCAGATACTGGTGAATGACACATTCAATGAAAGGCGTTGTTAGGCTACCAAAACACGAGACTCTCCTGAAATCTCAACATAAATTTTTGCTTCCGACCTTCATGATACTTTCAAGTAATGAGCAGTACACCAATCAAACTTGGATGCCCAAGTTTCGTTATCCTAGGTTGAAGCATTCGTTTGCAGTAACAGTTTGAATTTTTAGGTTTCACTCTGTTTTCTTCTATATTGACAGATGCAGTTCGAACTATATCAAACACGGTTGTGCTAGCTTCTTGAAACTTGACACAATACATTAGTTCTACGTTCTATCTCTAAGGTTTGTTTCCTCTTGATGTAGCCTAAAGCAGGGACTGGCGAATAACACTCATATTGAAGGGGTTGCCAAACTTCCAAAACGCTAGAGTCTCCCGAAATCTCAACATATATTTTTTCATCCAATCTTCATGATACTTTCAAGTAATGATCAGTACACAAATCCCACTTGGATGCTCAAGTTTCGTTCTTTTACGTTGAAGCATTTGTTTGCAGTAACAGTTTGAATTTTTAGGTTTCACTCTGTTTTCTCCTATATTGACAGATGCAGTTAGAACTCTAAATCAAACACGGTTTGTGCTAGCTTCTTGAAACTTGACACAATACAGTAGTTCTATGTTCTATCTCTAAGGTTTGTTTCCTCTTGATGTAGCCTAAAGCAGGGACTGGCGAATAACACTCATATTGAAGGGGTTGCCAAACTTCCAAAACGCTAGAGTCTCCAGAAATCTCAACATATATTTTTTCATCCAATCTTCATGATACTTTCAAGTAATGATCAGTACACCAATCCCACTTGGATGCTCAAGTTTCTATCTTTTACGTTGAAGCATTCGTTTGCAGTAATAGTGTGAATTTTTAGGTTTCACTCTGTTTTCTCCTATATTGACAGATGCAGTTCGAACTATATCAAACACGGTTTGTGCTAGCTTCCTGAAACTTGACACAATACATTAGTTCTACGTTCTATCTCTAAGGTTTGTTTCCTCTTGATGTAGCCTAAAGCAGGGACTGGCGAATAACACTTATAATGAAAGGAGTTGCCAAACTTCCAAAACACTAGAGTCTCCTGAAATTTCAACATATATTTTTTCATCCAATCTTCATGATACTTTCAAGTAATGATCAGTACACCAATCCCACTTGGATGCTCAAGTTTCGTTCTTTTACGTTGAAGCATTCGTTTGCAGTAACAGTTTGAATTTTTAGGTTTCACTCTGTTTTCTCCTATATTGATAGATGCAGTTAGAACTCTAAATCAAACACGGTTTGTGCTAGCTTCTTGAAACTTGACAGAATACAGTAGTTCTACGTTCCTATCTCTAAGGTTTGTTTCCTCTTGATGTAGCCTTAAGCAGATACTGGTGAATGACACATTCAATGAAAGGGGTTGTTAGGCGGCCAATGCACTAGAGTCTCCTGAAATCTCACCATAAATTTTTGCTTCCGACTTTCATGATACTTTCAAATAATGAGCAGTACAGCAATCACACTTGGATGCCCAAGTTTCGTTCTCCTAGGTTGAAGCATTCGTTTGCAGTAACAGTTTGAATTTTTAGGTTTCACCCTGTTTTCTCCTATATTGACAGATGCAGTTAGAACTCTAAATCAAACACGGTTTCTGGTAGGTTCTTGAAACTTGACACAATACAGTAGTTCTACGTTCTATCTCTAAGGTTTGTTTCCTCTTGATGTAGCCTTAAGCAGATACTGGTGAATGACACATTCAATGAAAATCGTTGTTAGGCGGCCAAAACACTAGAGTCTCCTGAAATCTCAACATAAATTTTTGCTTCCGACATTCATGATACTTTCAAGTAATGAGCAGTACACCAATCAAACTTGGATGCCCAAGTTTCGTTCTCCTAGGTTGAAGCATTCATTTGCAGTAACAGTTTGAATTTTTAGGTTTCACTCTGTTTTCTTCTATATTGACAGAAGCAGTTCGAACTATATCAAACACGGTTGTGCTAGCTTCTTGAAACTAGACACAATACATTAGTTCGACGTTCTATCTCTAAGGTTTGTTTCCTCTTGATGTAGCCTAAAGCAGGGACTGGCGAATAACACTCATATTGAAGGGTTTGCCAAACTTCAAAAACACTAGTGTCTCCTGAAATCTCAACATATATTTTTTCATCCAATCTTCATGATATTTTCAAGGAATGATCAGTACACCAATCCCACTTGGATGCTCAAGTTTCGTTCTTTTACGTTGAAGCATTCGTTTGCAGTAACAGTTTGAATTTTTAGCTTTCACTCTGTTTTCTCGTATATTGACAGATGCAGTTCGAACTATATCAAACACGGTTTTTGCTAGCTTCTTGAAACTTGACACAATACATTAGTTCTACGTTCTATCTCTAAGGTTTGTTTCCTCTTGATGTAGCCTAAAGCAGGGACTGGCGAATAACACTTATAATGAAAGGAGTTGCCAAACTTCCAAAACACTAGAGTCTCCTGAAATCTCAACATATATTTTTTCATCCAATCTTCATGATACTTTCAAGTAATGATCAGTACCCCAATCCCACTTGGATGCTCAAGTTTCGTTCTTTTACGTTGAAGCATTCGTTTGCAGTAACAGTTTGAATTTTTATGTTTCACTCTGTTTTCTCCTATATTGACAGATGCAGTTAGAACTCTAAATCAAACACGGTTTGTGCTAGCTTCTTGAAACTTGACACAATACAGTAGTTCTACGTTCTATCTCTAAGGTTTGTTTCCTCTTGATGTAGCCTTAAGCAGATACTGGTGAATGACACATTCAATGAAAGGCGTTGTTAGGCGGCCAAAACACTAGAGTCTCCTGAAATCTCAACATAAATTTTTGCTTCCGACCTTCATGATACTTTCAAGTAATTAACAGTACACCAATCAAACTTGGATGCCCAAGTTTCGTTCTCCTAGGTTGAAGCATTCGTTTGCAGTAACAGTTTGAATTTTTAGGTTTCACTCTGTTTTCTACTATATTGACAGATGCGTTCGAACTCTAAATCAAACACGGTTTGTGCTAGCTTCTTGAAGCTTGACACAACACATTAGTTCTACGTTCTATCTATAAGGTTTGTTTCATCTTGATGTAGCCTAAAGCAGGGACTGGCGAATAACACTCATATTGAAGGGGTTGCCAAACTTCTAAAACACTAGAGTCTCCTGAAATCTCAACATATATTTTTTCATCCAATCTTCATGATACTTTCAAGTAATGATCAGTACACCAATCCCACTTGGATGCTCAAGTTTCGTTCTTTTACGTTGAAGCATTCGTTTGCAGTAACAGTGTGAATTTTTAGGTTTCACTCTGTTTTCTCCTATATTGACAGATGCAGTTAGAACTCTAAATATAACACGGTTTGTGCTAGCTTCTTGAAACTTGACACAATACAGTAGTTCTACATTCTATCTCTAAGGTATGTTTCCTCTTGATGTAGCCTTAAGCAGATACTGGTGAATGACACATTCAATGAAAGGCGTTGTTAGGCTACCAAAACACGAGACTCTCCTGAAATCTCAACATAAATTTTTGCTTCCGACCTTCATGATACTTTCAAGTAATGAGCAGTACACCAATCAAACTTGGATGCCCAAGTTTCGTTATCCTAGGTTGAAGCATTCGTTTGCAGTAACAGTTTGAATTTTTAGGTTTCACTCTGTTTTCTTCTATATTGACAGATGCAGTTCGAACTATATCAAACACGGTTGTGCTAGCTTCTTAAAACTTGACACAATACATTAGTTCTACGTTCTATCTCTAAGGTTTGTTTCCTCTTGATGTAGCCTAAAGCAGGGACTGGCGAATAACACTCATATTGAAGGGGTTGCCAAACTTCCAAAACGCTAGAGTCTCCCGAAATCTCAACATATATTTTTTCATCCAATCTTCATGATACTTTCAAGTAATGATCAGTACACAAATCCCACTTGGATGCTCAAGTTTCGTTCTTTTACGTTGAAGCATTTGTTTGCAGTAACAGTTTGAATTTTTAGGTTTCACTCTGTTTTCTCCTATATTGACAGATGCAGTTAGAACTCTAAATCAAACACGGTTTGTGCTAGCTTCTTGAAACTTGACACAATACAGTAGTTCTATGTTCTATCTCTAAGGTTTGTTTCCTCTTGATGTAGCCTAAAGCAGGGACTGGCGAATAACACTCATATTGAAGGGGTTGCCAAACTTCCAAAACGCTAGAGTCTCCAGAAATCTCAACATATATTTTTTCATCCAATCTTCATGATACTTTCAAGTAATGATCAGTACACCAATCCCACTTGGATGCTCAAGTTTCTATCTTTTACGTTGAAGCATTCGTTTGCAGTAATAGTGTGAATTTTTAGGTTTCACTCTGTTTTCTCCTATATTGACAGATGCAGTTCGAACTATATCAAACACGGTTTGTGCTAGCTTCCTGAAACTTGACACAATACATTAGTTCTACGTTCTATCTCTAAGGTTTGTTTCCTCTTGATGTAGCCTAAAGCAGGGACTGGCGAATAACACTTATAATGAAAGGAGTTGCCAAACTTCCAAAACACTAGAGTCTCCTGAAATTTCAACATATATTTTTTCATCCAATCTTCATGATACTTTCAAGTAATGATCAGTACACCAATCCCACTTGGATGCTCAAGTTTCGTTCTTTTACGTTGAAGCATTCGTTTGCAGTAACAGTTTGAATTTTTAGGTTTCACTCTGTTTTCTCCTATATTGATAGATGCAGTTAGAACTCTAAATCAAACACGGTTTGTGCTAGCTTCTTGAAACTTGACAGAATACAGTAGTTCTACGTTCCTATCTCTAAGGTTTGTTTCCTCTTGATGTAGCCTTAAGCAGATACTGGTGAATGACACATTCAATGAAAGGGGTTGTTAGGCGGCCAATGCACTAGAGTCTCCTGAAATCTCACCATAAATTTTTGCTTCCGACTTTCATGATACTTTCAAGTAATGAGCAGTACAGCAATCACACTTGGATGCCCAAGTTTCGTTCTCCTAGGTTGAAGCATTCGTTTGCAGTAACAGTTTGAATTTTTAGGTTTCACCCTGTTTTCTCCTATATTGACAGATGCAGTTCGAACTCTAAATCAAACACGGTTTCTGGTAGGTTCTTGAAACTTGACACAATACAGTAGTTCTACGTTCTATCTCTAAGGTTTGTTTCCTCTTGATGTAGCCTTAAGCAGATACTGGTGAATGACACATTCAATGAAAATCGTTGTTAGGCGGCCAAAACACTAGAGTCTCCTGAAATCTCAACATAAATTTTTGCTTCCGACCTTCATGATACTTTCAAGTAATGAGCAGTACACCAATCAAACTTGGATGCCCAAGTTTCGTTCTCCTAGGTTGAAGCATTCATTTGCAGTAACAGTTTGAATTTTTAGGTTTCACTCTGTTTTCTTCTATATTGACAGAAGCAGTTCGAACTATATCAAACACGGTTGTGCTAGCTTCTTGAAACTAGACACAATACATTAGTTCGACGTTCTATCTCTAAGGTTTGTTTCCTCTTGATGTAGCCTAAAGCAGGGACTGGCGAATAACACTCATATTGAAGGGTTTGCCAAACTTCAAAAACACTAGTGTCTCCTGAAATCTCAACATATATTTTTTCATCCAATCTTCATGATATTTTCAAGAAATGATCAGTACACCAATCCCACTTGGATGCTCAAGTTTCGTTCTTTTACGTTGAAGCATTCGTTTGCAGTAACAGTTTGAATTTTTAGCTTTCACTCTGTTTTCTCCTATATTGACAGATGCAGTTCGAACTATATCAAACACGGTTTGTGCTAGCTTCTTGAAACTTGACACAATACATTAGTTCTACGTTCTATCTCTAAGGTTTGTTTCCTCTTGATGTAGCCTAAAGCAGGGACTGGTGAATAACACTTTTAATGAAATGAGTTGCCAAACTTCCAAAACACTAGAGTCTCCTGAAATCTCAACATATATTTTTTCATCCAATCTTCATGATACTTTCAAGTAATGATCAGTACACCAATCCCACTTGGATGCTCAAGTTTCGTTCTTTTATGTTGAAGCATTCGTTTGCAGTAACAGTTTGAATTTTTAGGTTTCACTCTGTTTTCTCCTATATTGACAGATGCAGTTAGAACTCTAAATCAAACGCGGTTTGTGCTATCTTCTTGAAAGTTGACACAATACAGTAGTTCTACGTTCTATCTCTAAGGTTTGTTTCCTGTTGATGTAGCCTTAAGCAGATACTGGTGAATGACACATTCAATGAAAGGCGTTGTTAGGCGGCCAAAACACTAGAGTCTCCTGAAATCTCAACATAAATTTTTGCTTCCGACCTTCATGATACTTTCAAGTAATGAGCAGTACACCAATCAAACTTGGATGCCCAAGTTTCGTTCTCCTAGGTTGAAGCATTCGTTTGCAGTAACAGTTTGAATTTTTAGGTTTCACTCTGTTTTCTACTATATTGACAGATGCGTTCGAACTCTAAATCAAACACGGTTTGTGCTAGCTTCTTGAAACGTGACACAATACATTAGTTCTACGTTCTATCTCTAAGGTTTGTTTTCTCTTGATGTAGCCTAAAGCAGGGACTGGCGAATAACACTCATATTGAAGGGGTTGCCAAACTTCCAAAACGCTAGAGTCTCCTGAAATCTCAACATATATTTTTTCATCCAATCTTCATGATACTTTCAAGTAATGATCAGTACACCAATCCCACTTGGATGCTCAAGTTTCGTTCTTTTACGTTGAAGCATTCGTTTGCAGTAACAGTTTGAATTTTTAGGTTTCACTCTGTTTTCTCCTATATTGACAGATGCAGTTAGAACTCTAAATCAAACACGGTTTGTGCTAGCTTCTTGAAACTTGACACAATACAGTAGTTCTACGTTCTATCTCTAAGGTTTGTTTCCTCTTGATGTAGCCTTAAGCAGATACTGGTGAATGACACATTCAATGAAAGGCGTTGTTAGGCGGCCAAAACACTAGAGTCTCCTGAAATCTCAACATAAATTTTTGCTTCCGACCTTCATGATACTTTCAAGTAATGAGCAGTACACCAATCAAACTTGAATGCCCAAGTTTCGTTCTCCTAGGTCGAGGCATTCGTTTGCAGTAACAGTTTGAATTTTTAGGTTTCACTCTGTTTTCTCCTATATTGACAGATGCAGTTAGAACTCTAAATCAAACACGGTTTCTGCTAGCTTCTTGAAACTTGACACAATACAGTAGTTCTACGTTCTATCTCTAAGGTTTGTTTCCTCTTGATGTAGCCTTAAGCAGATACTGGTGAATGACACATTCAATGAAAGGCGTTGTTAGGCGGCCAAAACACTAGAGTCTCCTGAAATCTCAACATAAATTTTTGCTTCCGACCTTCATGATACTTTCAAGTAATGAGAGGTACACCAATCAAACTTGGATGCCCAAGTTTCGTTCTCCTAGGTTGAAGCATTCGTTTGCAGTAACAGTTTGAATTTTTAGCTTTCACTCTGTTTTCTACTATATTGACAGAAGCTTTCGAACTCTAAATCAAACACGGTTTGTGCTAGCTTCTTGAAACTTGACACAATACATTAGTTCTACGTTCTATCTCTAAGGTTTGTTTTCTCTTGATGTAGCCTAAAGCAGGGACTGGCGAATAACACTCATATTGAAGGGGTTGCCAAACTTCCAAAACGCTAGAGTCTCCCGAAATCTCAACATATATTTTTTCATCCAATCTTCATGATACTTTCAAGTAATGATCAGTACACAAATCCCACTTGGATTCTCAAGTTTTGTTCTTTTACGTTGAAGCATTCGTTTGCAGTAACAGTTTGAAATTTTAGGTTTCACTCTGTTTTCTCCTATATTGACAGATGCAGTTAGAACTCTAAATCAAACAAGGTTTGTGCTACCTTCTTGAAACTTGACACAATACAGTAGTTCTATGTTCTATCTCTAAGGTTTGTTTCCTCTTGATGTAGCCTTAAGCAGATACTGGTGAATGACACATTCAATGAAAGGCCTTGTTAGGCGGCCAAAACACTAGAGTCTCCTGAAATCTCAACATAAATTTTTGCTTCCGACCTTCCTGATACTTTCAAGTAATGAGCAGTACACCAATCAAACTTGGATGCCCAAGTTTCGTTCTCCTACGTTGAAGCATTCGTTTGCAGTAACAGTTTGAATTTTTAGGTTTCACTCTGTTTTATACTATATTGACAGATGCGTTCGAACTCTAAATCAAACACGGTTTGTGCTAGCTTCTTGAAACGTGACACAATACATTAGTTCTACGTTCTATCTCTAAGGTTTGTTTTCTCTTGATGTAGCCTAAAGCAGGGACTGGCGAATAACACTCATATTGAAGGGGTTGCCAAACTTCCAAAACGCTAGAGTCTCCTGAAATCTCAACATATATTTTTTCATCCAATCTTCATAATACTTTCAAGTAATGATCAGTACACCAATCCCACTTGGATGCTCAAGTTTCGTTCTTTTACGTTGAAGCATTCGTTTGCAGTAACAGTGTGAATTTTTAGGTTTCACTCTGTTTTCTCCTATATTGACAGATGCAGTTCGAACTATATCAAACACGGTTTGTGCTAGCTTCCTGAAACTTGACACAATACATTAGTTCTACGTTCTATCTCTAAGGTTTGTTTCCTCTTGATGTAGCCTAAAGCAGGGACTGGCGAATAACACTTATAATGAAAGGAGTTGCCAAACTTCCAAAACACTAGAGTCTCCTGAAATCTCAACATATATTTTTTCATCCAATCTTCATGATACTTTCAAGTAATGATCAGTACACCAATCCCACTTGAATGCTCAAGTTTCGTTCTTTTACGTTGAAGCATTCATTTGCAGTAACAGTTTGAATTTTAGGTTTCACTCTGTTTTCTCCTATATTGACAGATGCAGTTAGAACTCTAAATCAAACTCGGTTTGTGCCACCTTCTTGAAACTTGACACAATACAGTAGTTCTACGTTCTATCTCTAAGGTTTGTTTCCTCTTGATGTAGCCTTAAGCAGATACTGGTGAATGACACATTCAATGAAAGGGGTTGTTAGGCGGCCAAAGCACTAGAGTCTCCTGAAATCTCACCATAAATTTTTGCTTCCGACTTTCATGATACTTTCAAGTAATGAGCAGTACACCAATCAAACTTGGATGCCCAAGTTTCGTTCTCCTAGGTTGAAGCATTCTTTTGCAGTAACAGTTTAAATTTTTAGGTTTCACTCTGTTTTCTCCTATATTGACAGATGCAGTTAAAACTCTAAATCAAACACGGTTTCTGCTAGCTTCTTGAAACTTGACACAATACAGTAGTTCTACGTTCTATCTCTAAGGTTTGTTTCCTCTTGATGTAGCCTTAAGCAGATACTGGTGAATGACACATTCAATGAAAGGCGTTGTTAGGCGGCCAAAACACTAGAGTCTCCTGAAATCTCAACATAAATTTTTGCTTCCGACCTTCATGATACTTTCAAGTAATGAGCAGTACAGCAATCAAACTTGGATGCCCAAGTTTCGTTCTCCTAGGTTGAAGCATTCGTTTGCAGTAACAGTTTGAATTTTTAGGTTTCACTCTGTTTTCTACTATATTGACAGATGCGTTCGAACTCTAAATCAAACACAGTTTGTGCTAGCTTCTTGAAACTTGACACAATACATTAGTTCTACGTTCTATCTCTAAAGTTTGTTTTCTCTTGATGTAGCCTAAAGCAGGGACTGGCGAATAACACTCATATTGAAGGGGTTGCCAAACTTCCAAAACGCTAGAGTCTCCTGAAATCTCAACATATATTTTTTCATCCAATCTTCATGATACTTTCAAGTAATGATCAGTACACCAATCCCACTTGGATGCTCAAGTTTCGTTCTTTTACGTTGAAGCATTCATTTGCAGTAACAGTTTGAATTTTTAAGTTTCACTCTGTTTTCTCCTATATTGACAGATGCAGTTAGAACTCTAAATCAAACACGGTTTGTGCTAGCTTCTTGAAACTTGACACAATACAGTAGTTCTACGTTCTATCTCTAAGGTTTGTTTCCTCTTGATGTAGCCTTAAGCAGATACTGGTGAATGACACATTCAATGAAAGGCATTGTTAGGCGGCCAAAACACTAGAGTCTCCTGAAATCTCAACATAAATTTTTGCTTCCGACTTTCATGATACTTTCAAGTAATTAACAGTACACCAATCAAACTTGGATGCCCAAGTTTCGTTCTCCTAGGTTGAAGCATTCGTTTGCAGTAACAGTTTGAATTTTTAGGTTTCACTCTGTTTTCTACTATACTGACAGATGCGTTCGAACTCTAAATCAAACACGGTTTGTGCTAGCTTCTTGAAACTTGACACAACACATTAGTTCTACGTTCTATCTCTAAGGTTTGTTTCCTCTTGATGTAGCCTAAAGCAGGGACTGGCGAATAACACTCATATTGAAGGGGTTGCCAAACCTTCTAAAACACTAGAGTCTCCTGAAATCTCAACATATATTTTTTCATCCAATCTTCATGATACTTTCAAGTAAATGATCAGTACACCAATCCCACTTGGATGCTCAAGTTTCGTTCTTTTACGTTGAAGCATTCGTTTGCAGTAACAGTGTGAATTTTTAGGTTTCACTCTGTTTTCTCCTATATTGACAGATGCAGTTAGAACTCTAAATATAACACGGTTTGTGCTAGCTTCTTGAAACTTGACACAATACAGTAGTTCTACGTTCTATCTCTAAGGTATGTTTCCTCTTGATGTAGCCTTAAGCAGATACTGGTGAATGACACATTCAATGAAAGGCGTTGTTAGGCAACCAAAACACTAGACTCTCCCTGAAATCTCAACATAAATTTTTGCTTCCGACCTTCATGATACTTTCAAGTAATGAGCAGTACACCAATCAAACTTAGATGCCCAACTTTCATTCTCCTAGGTTGAAGCATTCGTTTGCAGTAACAGTTTGAATTTTTAGGTTTCACTCTGTTTTTCTTCTATATTGACAGATGCAGTTCGAACTATATCAAACACGGTTGTGCTAGCTTCTTGAAACTTGACACAATACATTAGTTCGACATTCTATCTCTAAGGTTTGTTTCCTCTTGATGTAGCCTAAAGCAGGGACTGGCGAATAACACTCATATGGAAGGGGTTGCCAAACTTCAAAAACACTAGTGTCTCCTGAAATCTCAACATATATTTTTTCATCCAATCTTCATGATACTTTCAAGTAATGATCAGTACACCAATCCCACTTGGATGCTCAAGTTTCGTTCTTTTTACGTTGAAGCATTCGTTTGCAGTAACAGTTTGAATTTTTAGGTTTCACTCTGTTTTCTCCTATATTGACAGATGCAGTTAGACCTCTATATCAAACTCGGTTTGTGCTAGCTTCTTGAAAGTTGACACAATACAGTAGTTCTTACGTTCTATCTCTAAGGTTTGTTTCCTCTTGATGTAGCCTTAAGCAGATACTGGTGAATGACACATTCAATGAAAGGCGTTGTTAGGCGGCCAAAACACTAGATTCTCCTGAAATCTCAACATAAATTTTTGCTTCCGACCTTCATGATACTTTCAAGTAATGAGCAGTACACCAATCAAACTTGGATGCCCAAGTTTCGTTCTCCTAGGTTGAAGCATTCGTTTGCAGTAACAGTTTGAATTTTTAGCTTTCACTCTGTTTTCTACTATATTGACAGAAGCTTTCGATCTCTAAATCAAACACGGTTTGTGCCAGCTTCTTGAAACTTGAAAAACAAACATTAGTTCTACGTTCTATCTCTAAGGTTTGTTTTCTCTTGATGTAGTCTAAAGCAGGGACTGGCGAATAACACTCACATTGAAGGGGTTGCCAAACTTCCAAAACGCTAGAGTCTCCCGAAATCTCAACATATATTTTTTCATCCAATCTTCATGATACTTTCAAGTAATGATCAGTACACCAATCCCACTTGGATGCTCAAGTTTCGTTCTTTTACGTTGAAGCATTCGTTTGCACTAACAGTTTGAATTTTTAGGTTTTCACTCTGTTTTCTCCTATATTGACAGATGCAGTTAGAACTCTAAATCAAACACGGTTTGTGCTAGCTTTCTTGAAAACTTGACACAATACAGTAGTTCTATGTTCTATCTCTAAGGTTTGTCTCCTCTTGATGTAGCCTTAAGCAGATACTGGTGAATGACACATTCAATGAAAGGCGTTGTTAGGCGGCCAAAACACTAGAGTCTCCTGAAATCTCAACATAAATTTTTGCTTCCGACCTTCAGGATACTTTCAAGTAATGAGCAGTACACCAATCAAACTTGGATGCCCATGTTCGTTCTCCTAGGTTGAAGCATTCATTTGCAGTAACAGTTTGAAATTTTTAGGTTTCACTCTGTTTTCTACTATATTGACAGATGCGTTCGAACTCTAAATCAAACACGGTTTGTGCTAGCTTCTTGAAACGTGACACAATACATTAGTTCTACGTTCTATCTCTAAGGTTTGTTTTCTCTTGATGTAGCCTAAAGCAGGGACTGGCGAATAACACTCATATTGAAGGGGTTGCCAAACTTCCAAAACGCTAGAGTCTCCTGAAATCTCAACATATATTTTTTCATCCAATCTTCATGATACTTTCAAGTAATGATCAGTACACCAATCCCACTTGGATGCTCAAGTTTCGTTCTTTTACGTTGAAGCATTCGTTTGCAGTAACAGTGTGAATTTTTAGGTTTCACTCTGTTTTCTCCTATATTGACAGATGCAGTTAGAACTCTAAATCAAACACGGTTTGTGCTAGCTTCTTGAAACTTGACACAATACAGTAGTTCTATGTTCTATCTCTAAGGTTTGTTTCCTCTTGATGTAGCCTTAAGCAGATACTGGTGAATGACACATTAAATGAATGGCATTGTTAGGCAGCCAAAACACTAGAGTCTCCTGAAATCTCAACATAAATTTTTGCTTCCGACCTTCATGATACTTTCAAGTAATGAGCAGTACACCAATCAAACTTGGATGCCCAAGTTTCGTTCTCTTAGGTTGAAGCATTCGTTTGCAGTAACAGTTTGAATTTTTAGGTTTCACTCTGTTTTCTTCTATATTGACAGATTCAGTTTGAACTATATCAAACACGTTTGTGCTAGCTTCTTGAAACTTGACACAATACATTAGTTCGACGTTCTATCTCTACGGTTTGTTTCCTCTTGATGTAGCCTAAAGCAGGGACTGGCGAATAACACTCATATTGAAGGGGTTGCCAAACTTCCAAAACACTAGTGTCTCCTGAAATCTCAACATATATTTTTTCATCCAATCTTCATGATACTTTCAAGTAATGATCAGTACACCAATCCCACTTGGATGCTCAAGTTTCGTTCTGTTACGTTGAAGCATTCGTTTGCAGTAACAGTTTGAATTTTTAGGTTTCACTCTGTTTTCTCCTATATTGACAGATGCAGTTAGAACTCTAAATATAACACGGTTTGTGCTAGCTTCTTGAAACTTGACACAGTACAGTAGTTCTACGTTCCATCTCTAATGTATGTTTCCTCTTGTTGTAGTCTTAAGCAGATACTGGTGAATGACACATTAAATGAAAGGCGTTGTTAGGCGGCCAAAACAATAGAGTCTCCTGAAATCTCAACATAAATTTTTGCTTCCGACCTTCATGATACTTTCAAGTAATGAGCAGTACACCAATCAAACTTGGATGCCCAAGTTTCGTTCTCCTAGGTTGAAGCATTCGTTTGCAGTAACAGTTTGAATTTTTAGCTTTCACTCTGTTTTCTCGTATATTGACAGATGCAGTTCGAACTATATCAAACACGGTTTGTGCTAGCTTCTTGAAACTTGACACAATACATTAGTTCTACATTCTATCTCTAAGGTTTGTTTCCTCTTGATGTAGCCTAAAGCAGGGACTGGCGAATAACACTTATAATGAAAGGAGTTGCCAAACTTCCAAAACACTAGAGTCTCCTGAAATCTCAACATATATTTTTTCATCCAATCTTCATGATACTTTCAAGTAATGATCAGTACACAAATCCCACTTGGATGCTCAAGTTTCGTTCTTTTACGTTGAAGCATTCGTTTGCAGTAACAGTTTGAATTTTTAGGTTTCACTCTGTTTTCTCCTATATTGACAGATGCAGTTAGAACTCTAAATCAAACACGGTTTGTGCTAGCTTCTTGAAACTTGACACAATACAGTAGTTCTACGTTCTATCTCTAAGGTTTGTTTCCTCTTGATGTAGCCTTAAGCAGATACTGGTGAATGACACATTCAATGAAAGGGGTTGTTAGGCGGCCAAAACACTAGAGTCTCCTGAAATCTCAACATAAATTTTTGCTTCCGACTTTCATGATACTTTCAAGTAATTATCAGTACACCAATCAAACTTGGATGCCCAAGTTTCGTTCTCCTAGGTTGAAGCATTCGTTTGCAGTAACAGTTTGAATTTTTAGGTTTCACTCTGTTTTCTACTATACTGACAGAAGCGTTCGAACTCTAAATCAAACACGGTTTGTGCTAGCTTTTTGAAACTTGACACAACACATTAGTTCTACGTTCTATCTCTAAGGTTTGTTTCCTCTTCATGTAGCCTAAAGCAGGGACTGGCGAATAACACTCATACTGAAGGGGTTGCCAAACTTCCAAAACACTAGAGTCTCCTGAAATCTCAACATATATTTTTTCATCCAATCTTCATGATACTTTCAAGTAATGATCAGTACACCAATCCCACTTGGATGCTCAAGTTTCGTTCTGTTACGTTGAAGCATTCGTTTGCAGTAACAGTTTGAATTTTTAGGTTTCACTCTGTTTTCTCCTATATTGACAGATGCAGTTAGAACTCTAAATATAACACAGTTTGTGCTAGCTTCTTGAAACTTGACACAGTACAGTAGTTCTACGTTCCGTCTCTAATGTATGTTTCCTCTTGATGTAGCCTTAAGCAGATACTGGTGAATGACACATTAAATGAAAGGCATTGTTAGGCGGCCAAAACACTAGAGTCTCCTGAAATCTCAACATAAATTTTTGCTTCCGACCTTCATGATACTTTCAAGTAATGAGCAGTACACCAATCAAACTTGGATGCCCAAGTTTCGTTCTCTTAGGTTGAAGCATTCGTTTGCAGTAACAGTTTGAATTTTTAGGTTTCACTCTGTTTTCTTCTATATTGACAGATTCAGTTCGAACTATATCAAACACGTTTGTGCTAGCTTCTTGAAACTTGACACAATACATTAGTTCGACGTTCTATCTCTAAGGTTTGTTTCCTCTTGATGTAGCCTAAAGCAGGGACTGGCGAATAACACTCATATTGAAGGGGTTGCCAAACTTCCAAAACACTAGTGTCTCCTGAAATCTCAACATATATTTTTTCATCCAATCTTCATGATACTTTCAAGTAATGATCAGTACACCAATCCCACTTGGATGCTCAAGTTTCGTTCTGTTACGTTGAAGCATTCGTTTGCAGTAACAGTTTGAATTTTTAGGTTTCACTCTGTTTTCTCCTATATTGACAGATGCAGTTAGAACTCTAAATATAACACGGTTTGTGCTAGCTTCTTGAAACTTGACACAGTACAGTAGTTCTACGTTCCATCTCTAATGTATGTTTCCTCTTGTTGTAGTCTTAAGCAGATACTGGTGAATGACACATTAAATGAAAGGCGTTGTTAGGGGGCCAAAACAATAGAGTCTCCTGAAATCTCAACATAAATTTTTGCTTCCGACCTTCATGATACTTTCAAGTAATGAGCAGTACACCAATCAAACTTGGATGCCCAAGTTTCGTTCTCCTAGGTTGAAGCATTCGTTTGCAGTAACAGTTTGAATTTTTAGCTTTCACTCTGTTTTCTCGTATATTGACAGATCCAGTTCGAACTATATCAAACATGGTTTGTGCTAGCTTCTTGAAACTTGACACAATACATTAGTTCTACGTTCTATTTATAAGGTTTGTTTCCTCTTGATGTAGCCTAAAGCAGGGACTGGCGAATAACACTTATAATGAAAGGAGTTGCCAAACTTCCAAAACACTAGAGTCTCCTGAAATCTCAACATATATTTTTTCATCCAATCTTCATGATACTTTCAAGTAATGATCAGTACACCAATCCCACTTGGATGCTCAAGTTTCATTCTTTTACGTTGAAGCATTCGTTTGCAGTAACAGTTTGAATTTTTAGGTTTCACTCTGTTTTCTCCTATATTGACAGATGCAGTTAGAACTCTAAATCAAACACGGTTTGTGCTAGCTTCTTGAAACTTGACACAATACAGTAGTTCTACGTTCTATCTCTAAGGTTTGTTTCCTCTTGATGTAGCCTTAAGCAGATACTGGTGAATGACACATTCAATGTAAGGCGTTGTTAGGCGGCCAAAACACTAGAGTCTCCTGAAATCTCAACATAAATTTTTGCTTCCGACCTTCATGATTCTTTCAAGTAATTAACAGTACACCAATCAAACTTGGATGCCCAAGTTTCGTTCTCCTAGGTTGAAGCATTCGTTTGCAGTAACAGTTTGAATTTTTAGGTTTCACTCTGTTTTCTACTATACTGACAGATGCGTTCGAACTCTAAATCAAACACGGTTTGTGCTAGCTTTTTGAAACTTGACACAACACATTAGTTCTACGTTCTATCTCTAAGGTTTGTTTCCTCTTGATGTAGCCTAAAGCAGGGACTGGCGAATAACACTCATATTGAAGGGGTTGCCAAACTTCCAAAACGCTAGAGTCTCCTGAAATCTCAACATATATTTTTGCATCCAATCTTCATGATACTTTCAAGTAATGATTCGTACACCAATCCCACTTGGATGCTCAAGTTTCGTTCTTTTACGTTGAAGCATTCGTTTGCAGTAACAGTTTGAATTTTTAGGTTTCACTCTGTTTTCTCGTATATTGACAGATGCAGTTAGAACTCTAAATCAAACACGGTTTGTGCTAGCTTCTTGAAACTTGACACAATACAGTAGTTCTAAGTTCTATCTCTAAGGTTTGTTTCCTCTTGATGTAGCCTTAAGCAGATCCTGGTGAATGACACATTCAATGAAAGGCATTGTTAGGCGGCCAAAACACCAGAGTCTCCTGAAATCTCAACATAAATTTTTGCTTCCGACCTTCATGATACTTTCAAGTAATGAGCAGTACACCAATCAAACTTGGATGCCCATGTTTCGTTCTCCTAGGTTGAAGCATTCCTTTGCAGTAACAGTTTGAATTTTTAGGTTTCACTCTGTTTTCTACTATATTGACAGATGCGTTCGAACTCTAAATCAAACACGGTTTGTGCTAGCTTCTTGAAACTTGACACAATACATTAGTTTTACGTTCTATCTCTAAGGTTTGTTTCCTCTTCATGTAGCCTAAAGCAGGGACTGGCGAATAACACTCATATTGAAGGGGTTGCCAAACTTCCAAGACAGTAGACTCTCCTGAAATCTCAACATATATTTTTTCATCCAATCTTCATGATACTTTCAAGTAATGATCAGTACACCAAACCCACTTGGATGCTCAAGTTTCATTCTTTTACGTTGAAGCATTCCTTTGCAGTAACAGTTTGAATTTTTGGGTTTCACTCTGTTTTCTCCTATATTGACAGATGCAGTTAGAACTCTAAATCAAACACGGTTTGTGCTAGCTTCTTGAAACTTGACACAATACAGTAGTTCTACGTTCTATCTCTAAGGTTTGTTTCCTCTTGATGTAGCCTTAAGCAGATACTGGTGAATGACACATTCAAAGAAAGGCGTTGTTAGGCGTCCAAAACACTAGAGTCTCCCGAAATCTCAACATAAATTTTTGCTTCCAACCTTCATGATACTTTCAAGTAATGAACAGTACACCAATCAAACTTGGAATCCCAAGTTTCGTTCTCCTAGGTTGAAGCATTCGTTTGCAGTAACAGTTTGAATTTTTAGGTTTCACTCTGTTTTCTCCTATATTGACAGATGCAGTTAGAACTCTAAATCAAACACGGTTTGTGCTAGCTTCTTGAAACTTGACACAATAGAGTAGTTCTATGTTCTATTTCTAAGGTTTGTTTCCTCTTGATGTAGCCTTAAGCAGATACTGGTGAATGACACATTCAATGAAAGGCGTTGTTAGGCGGCCAAAACACTAGAGTCTCCTGAAATCTCAACATAAATTCTTGCTTCCGACCTTCATGATACTTTCAAGTAATGAGCAGTACACCAATCAAACTTGGATGCCCAAGTTTCTTTCACCTAGGTTGAAGCATTCGTTTGCAGTAACAGTTTGAATTTTTAGCTTTCACTCTCTTTTCTCGTATATAGACAGATGCAGTTCGAACTATATCAAACACGGTTTGTGCTAGCTTCTTGAAACTTGACACAACACATTAGTTCTACGTTCTATCTCTAAGGTTGTTTCCTCTTCATGTAGCCTAAAGCAGGGACTGGCGAATAACACTCATACTGAAGGGGTTGCCAAACTTCCAAAACACTAGAGTCTCCTGAAATCTCAACATATATTTTTTCATCCAATCTTCATGATACTTTCAAGTAATGATCAGTACACCAATCCCACTTGGATGCTCAAGTTTCGTTCTGTTACGTTGAAGCATTCGTTTGCAGTAACAGTTTGAATTTTTAGGTTTCACTCTGTTTTCTCCTATATTGACAGATGCAGTTAGAACTCTAAATATAACACAGTTTGTGCTAGCTTCTTGAAACTTGACACAGTACAGTAGTTCTACGTTCCGTCTCTAATGTATGTTTCCTCTTGATGTAGCCTTAAGCAGATACTGGTGAATGACACATTAAATGAAAGGCATTGTTAGGCGGCCAAAACACTAGAGTCTCCTGAAATCTCAACATAAATTTTGCTTCCGACCTTCATGATACTTTCAAGTAATGAGCAGTACACCAATCAAACTTGGATGCCCAAGTTTCGTTCTCTTAGGTTGAAGCATTCGTTTGCAGTAACAGTTTGAATTTTTAGGTTTCACTCTGTTTTCTTCTATATTGACAGATTCAGTTCGAACTATATCAAACACGTTTGTGCTAGCTTCTTGAAACTTGACACAATACATTAGTTCGACGTTCTATCTCTAAGGTTTGTTTCCTCTTGATGTAGCCTAAAGCAGGGACTGGCGAATAACACTCATATTGAAGTGGTTGCCAAACTTCCAAAACACTAGTGTCTCCTGAAATCTCAACATATATTTTTTCATCCAATCTTCATGATACTTTCAAGTAATGATCAGTACACCAATCCCACTTGGATGCTCAAGTTTCGTTCTGTTACGTTGAAGCATTCGTTTGCAGTAACAGTTTGAATTTTTAGGTTTCACTCTGTTTTCTCCTATATTGACAGATGCAGTTAGAACTCTAAATATAACACGGTTTGTGCTAGCTTCTTGAAACTTGACACAGTACAGTAGTTCTACGTTCCATCTCTAATGTATGTTTCCTCTTGTTGTAGTCTTAAGCAGATACTGGTGAATGACACATTAAATGAAAGGCGTTGTTAGGGGGCCAAAACAATAGAGTCTCCTGAAATCTCAACATAAATTTTTGCTTCCGACCTTCATGATACTTTCAAGTAATGAGCAGTACACCAATCAAACTTGGATGCCCAAGTTTCGTTCTCCTAGGTTGAAGCATTCGTTTGCAGTAACAGTTTGAATTTTTAGCTTTCACTCTGTTTTCTCGTATATTGACAGATCCAGTTCGAACTATATCAAACATGGTTTGTGCTAGCTTCTTGAAACTTGACACAATACATTAGTTCTACGTTCTATTTATAAGGTTTGTTTCCTCTTGATGTAGCCTAAAGCAGGGACTGGCGAATAACACTTATAATGAAAGGAGTTGCCAAACTTCCAAAACACTAGAGTCTCCTGAAATCTCAACATATATTTTTTCATCCAATCTTCATGATACTTTCAAGTAATGATCAGTACACCAATCCCACTTGGATGCTCAAGTTTCATTCTTTTACGTTGAAGCATTCGTTTGCAGTAACAGTTTGAATTTTTAGGTTTCACTCTGTTTTCTCCTATATTGACAGATGCAGTTAGAACTCTAAATCAAACACGGTTTGTGCTAGCTTCTTGAAACTTGACACAATACAGTAGTTCTACGTTCTATCTCTAAGGTTTGTTTCCTCTTGATGTAGCCTTAAGCAGATACTGGTGAATGACACATTCAATGTAAGGCGTTGTTAGGCGGCCAAAACACTAGAGTCTCCTGAAATCTCAACATAAATTTTTGCTTCCGACCTTCATGATTCTTTCAAGTAATTAACAGTACACCAATCAAACTTGGATGCCCAAGTTTCGTTCTCCTAGGTTGAAGCATTCGTTTGCAGTAACAGTTTGAATTTTTAGGTTTCACTCTGTTTTCTACTATACTGACAGATGCGTTCGAACTCTAAATCAAACACGGTTTGTGCTAGCTTTTTGAAACTTGACACAACACATTAGTTCTACGTTCTATCTCTAAGGTTTGTTTCCTCTTGATGTAGCCTAAAGCAGGGACTGGCGAATAACACTCATATTGAAGGGGTTGCCAAACTTCCAAAACGCTAGAGTCTCCTGAAATCTCAACATATATTTTTGCATCCAATCTTCATGATACTTTCAAGTAATGATTCGTACACCAATCCCACTTGGATGCTCAAGTTTCGTTCTTTTACGTTGAAGCATTCGTTTGCAGTAACAGTTTGAATTTTTAGGTTTCACTCTGTTTTCTCGTATATTGACAGATGCAGTTAGAACTCTAAATCAAACACGGTTTGTGCTAGCTTCTTGAAACTTGACACAATACAGTAGTTCTAAGTTCTATCTCTAAGGTTTGTTTCCTCTTGATGTAGCCTTAAGCAGATCCTGGTGAATGACACATTCAATGAAAGGCATTGTTAGGCGGCCAAAACACCAGAGTCTCCTGAAATCTCAACATAAATTTTTGCTTCCGACCTTCATGATACTTTCAAGTAATGAGCAGTACACCAATCAAACTTGGATGCCCATGTTTCGTTCTCCTAGGTTGAAGCATTCCTTTGCAGTAACAGTTTGAATTTTTAGGTTTCACTCTGTTTTCTACTATATTGACAGATGCGTTCGAACTCTAAATCAAACACGGTTTGTGCTAGCTTCTTGAAACTTGACACAATACATTAGTTTTACGTTCTATCTCTAAGGTTTGTTTCCTCTTCATGTAGCCTAAAGCAGGGACTGGCGAATAACACTCATATTGAAGGGGTTGCCAAACTTCCAAGACAGTAGACTCTCCTGAAATCTCAACATATATTTTTTCATCCAATCTTCATGATACTTTCAAGTAATGATCAGTACACCAAACCCACTTGGATGCTCAAGTTTCATTCTTTTACGTTGAAGCATTCCTTTGCAGTAACAGTTTGAATTTTTGGGTTTCACTCTGTTTTCTCCTATATTGACAGATGCAGTTAGAACTCTAAATCAAACACGGTTTGTGCTAGCTTCTTGAAACTTGACACAATACAGTAGTTCTACGTTCTATCTCTAAGGTTTGTTTCCTCTTGATGTAGCCTTAAGCAGATACTGGTGAATGACACATTCAAAGAAAGGCGTTGTTAGGCGTCCAAAACACTAGAGTCTCCCGAAATCTCAACATAAATTTTTGCTTCCGACCTTCATGATACTTTCAAGTAATGAACAGTACACCAATCAAACTTGGAATCCCAAGTTTCGTTCTCCTAGGTTGAAGCATTCGTTTGCAGTAACAGTTTGAATTTTTAGGTTTCACTCTGTTTTCTCCTATATTGACAGATGCAGTTAGAACTCTAAATCAAACACGGTTTGTGCTAGCTTCTTGAAACTTGACACAATAGAGTAGTTCTATGTTCTATTTCTAAGGTTTGTTTCCTCTTGATGTAGCCTTAAGCAGATACTGGTGAATGACACATTCAATGAAAGGCGTTGTTAGGCGGCCAAAACACTAGAGTCTCCTGAAATCTCAACATAAATTCTTGCTTCCGACCTTCATGATACTTTCAAGTAATGAGCAGTACACCAATCAAACTTGGATGCCCAAGTTTCTTTCACCTAGGTTGAAGCATTCGTTTGCAGTAACAGTTTGAATTTTTAGCTTTCACTCTGTTTTCTCGTATATAGACAGATGCAGTTCGAACTATATCAAACACGGTTTGTGCTAGCTTCTTGAAACTTGACACAATACATTAGTTCTACGTTCTATCTCTAAGGTTTGTTTTCTCTTGATGTAGCCTAAAGCAGGGACTGGCGAATAACACTCATATTGAAGGGGTTGCCAAACTTCCAAAACGCTAGAGTCTCCTGAAATCTCAACATATATTTTTTCATCCAATCTTCATGGTACTTTCAAGTAATGATCAGTACACCAATCCCACTTGGATGCTCAAGTTTCATTCTTTTACGTTGAAGCATTCGTTTGCAGTAACAGTTTGAATTTTTAGGTTTCACTCTGTTTTCTCCTATATTGACAGATGCAGTTAGAACTCTAAATCAAACACGGTTTGTGCTAGCTTCTTGAAACTTGACAGAATACAGTAGTTCTACGTTCTATCTCTAAGGTTTGTTTCCTCTTGATGTAGCCTTAAGCAGATACTGGTGAATAACACATTCATTGAAAGGCGTTGTTAGGCGGCCAAAACACTAGAGTCTCCTGAAATCTCAACATAAATTTTTGCTTCCGACCTTCATGATACTTTCAAGTAATGAGCAGTACACCAATCAAACTTGGATGCCCAAGTTTCGTTCTCCTAGGTTGAAGCATTCGTTTGCAGTAACAGTTTGAATTTTTAGGTTTCACTCTGTTTTCTACTATATTGACAGATGCGTTCGAACTCTAAATCAAACACGGTTTGTGCTAGCTTCTTGAAACTTGACACAATACATTAGTTCTACGTTCTATCTCTAAGGTTTGTTTTCTCTTGATGTAGCCTATAGCAGGGACTGGCGAAGAACACTCATATTGAAGGGGTTGCCAAACTTCCAAAACGCTAGAGTCTCCTGAAATCTCAACATATATTTTTTCATCCAATCTTCATGATACTTTCAAGTAATGATCAGTACACCAATCCCACTTGGATGCTCAAGTTTCGTTCTTTTACGTTGAAGCATTCGTTTGCAGTAACAGTGTGAATTTTTAGGTTTCACTCTGTTTTCTCCTATATTGACAGATGCAGTTAGAACTCTAAATATAACACGGTTTGTGCTAGCTTCTTGAAACTTGACACAATACAGTAGTTCTACGTTCTATCTCTAAGGTATGTTTCCTCTTGATGTAGCCTTAAGCAGATACTGGTGAATGACACATTCAATGAAAGGCGTTGTTAGGCGGCCAAAACACTAGACTCTCCTGAAATCTCAACATAAATTTTTGCTTCCGACCTTCATGATACTTTCAAGTAATGAGCAGTACACCAATCAAACTTGGATGCCAAAGTTTCGTTCTCCTAGGTTGAAGCATTCGTTTGCAGTAACAGTTTGAATTTTTAGGTTTCACTCTGTTTTCTCCTATATTGACAGATGCAGTTCGAACTATATCAAACACAGTTTGTGCTACCTTCTTGAAACTTGACACAATACATTAGTTCTACGTTCTATCTCTAAGGTTTGTTTCCTCTTGATGTAGCCTAAAGCAGGGACTGGCGATAACACTCATATTGAAAGGGTTGTCAAACTTCCAAAACACTAGAGTCTCCTGAAATCTCAACATATATTTTTTCATCCAATCTTCATGATACTTTCAAGTAATGATCAGTACACCAATCCCACTTGGATGCTCAAGTTTCGTTCTTTTACATTGAAGCATTCGTTTGCAGTAACAGTTTGAATTTTTAGGTTTCTCTCCGTTTTCTCCTATATTGACAGATGCAGTTAGAACTCTAAATCAATCACGGTTTGTGCTAGCTTCTTGAAACTTGACACAATACAGTAGTTCTATGTTCTATCTCTAAGGTTTGTTTCCTCTTGATGTAGCCTTAAGCAGATACTGGTGAATGACACATTCAATGAAAGGCGTTGTTAGGCGGCCAAAACACTGGAGTCTCCTGAAATCTCAACATAAATTTTTGCTTCCGACCTTCATGATACTTTCAAGTAATGAGCAGTACACCAATCAAACTTGGATGCCCAAGTTTCGTTCTCCTAGGTTGAAGCATTCGTTTGAAGTAACAGTTTGACTTTTTAGGTTTCACTGTGTTTTCTACTATATTGAAAGATGCGTTCGAACGCTAAATCAAACACGGTTTGTGCTAGCTTCTTGAAACTTGACACAACACATTAGTTCTACGTTCTATCTCTAAGGTTTGTTTCCTCTTCATGTAGCCTAAAGCAGGGACTGGCGAATAACACTCATACTGAAGGGGTTGCCAAACTTCCAAAACACTAGAGTCTCCTGAAATCTCAACATATATTTTTTCATCCAATCTTCATGATACTTTCAAGTAATGATCAGTACACCAATCCCACTTGGATGCTCAAGTTTCGTTCTGTTACGTTGAAGCATTCGTTTGCAGTAACAGTTTGAATTTTTAGGTTTCACTCTGTTTTCTCCTATATTGACAGATGCAGTTAGAACTCTAAATATAACACAGTTTGTGCTAGCTTCTTGAAACTTGACACAGTACAGTAGTTCTACATTCTATCTCTAAGATATGTTTCCTCTTGATGTAGCCTTAAGCAGATACTGGTGAATGACACATTCAATGAAAGGCATTGTTAGGCGGCCAAAACACTAGACTCTCCTGAAATCTCAACATAAATTTTTGCTTCCGACCTTCATGATACTTACAAGTAATGAGCAGTACACCAATCAAACTTGGATGCCCAAGTTTCGTTCTCCTAGTTTGAAGCATTCGTTTGCAGTAACAGTTTGAATTTTTAGGTTTCACTCTGTTTTCTCCTATATTGACAGATGCAGTTCGAACTATATCAAACACGGTTTGTGCTACCTTCTTGAAACTTGACACAATACATTAGTTCTACGTTCTATCTCTAAGGTTTGTTTCCTCTTGATGTAGCCTAAAGCAGGGACTGGCGAATAACACTCATATTGAAGGGGTTGCCAAACTTCCAAAACACTAGAGTCTTTTGAAATCTCAACATATATATTTTCATCCAATCTTCATGATACATTCAAGTAATGATCAGTACACCAATCCCACTTGGATGCTTAAGTTGCGTTCTTTTACGTTGAAGCATTCATTTGCAGTAACAGTGTGAATTTTTAGGTTTCACTCTGTTTTCTCCTATATTGACAGATGCAGTTAGAACTCTAAATATAACACGGTTTGTGCTAGCTTCTTGAAACTTGACACAATACTGTAGTTCTACGTTCTATCTCTAAGGTTTGTTTCCTCTTGATGTAGCCTTAAGCAGATACTGGTGAATGACACATTCAATGAAAGGCGTTGTTAGGCGGCCAAAACACTAGACTCTCTTGAAATCTCAACATAAATTTTTGCTTCCGACATTCATGATACTTTCAAGTAATGAGCAGTACACCAATCAAACTTGGATGCCCAAGTTTCGTTCTCCTAGGTTGAAGCATTCGTTTGCAGTAACAGTTTGAATTTTTAGGTTTCGCTCTGTTTTCTCCTATATTGACAGATGCAGTTCGAACTATATCAAACACGGTTTGTGCTACCTTCTTGAAACTTGACACAATACATTAGTTCTACGTTCTATCTCTAAGGTTTGTTTCCTCTTGATGTAGCCTAAAGCAGGGACTGGCGAATAACACTCATATTGAAGGGGTTGCCAAACTTCCAAAACACTAGAGTCTCCTGAAATCTCAACATATATTTTTTCATCCAATTTTCATGATACTTTCAAGTAATGATCAGTACACCAATCCCACTTCGATGCTCAAGTTTCGTTCTTTTACGTTGAAGCATTCGTTTGCAGTAACAGTTTGAATTTTTAGGTTTCACTCTGTTTTCTCCTATATTGACAGATGCAGTTAGAACTCTAAATCAAACACGGTTTGTGCTAGCTTCTTGAAACTTGACACAATTCAGTAGTTCTATGTTCTATCTCTAAGGTTTGTTTCCTCTTGATGTAGCCTTCAGCAGATACTGGTGAATGACACATTCAATGAAAGGCGTTGTTAGGCGGCCAAAACACTAGACTCTCCTGAAATCTCAACATAAATTTTTGCTTCCAAACTTAATGATACTTTCAAGTAATGAGCAGTACACCAATCAAACTTGGATGCCCAAGTTTCGTTCTCCTAGGTTGAAGCATACGTTTGCAGTAACAGTTTGAATTTTTAGCTTTCACTCTGTTTTCTCGTATATTGACAGATGCAGTTCGAACTATATCAAACACGGTTTGTGCTAGCTTCTTGAAACTTGACACAATACATTATTTCTACGTTCTATCTCTAAGGTTTGTTTCCTCTTGATGTAGCCTAAAGCAGGGACTGGTGAATAACACTTATAATGAAAGGATTTGCCAAACTTCCAAAACACTAGAGTCTCCTGAAATCTCAACATATATTTTTTCATCCAATCTTCATGATACTTTCACGTAATGATCAGTACACCAATCCCACTTGGATGCTCAAGTTTCGTTCTTTTACGTTGAAGCATTCGTTTGCAGTAACAGTTTGAATTTTTAGGTTTCACTCTGTTTTCTCCTATATTGACAGATGCAGTTAGAACTCAAAATCAAACACGGTTTGTGCAAGCTTCTTGAAACTTGACACAATACAGTAGTTCTACGTTCTATCTCTAAGGTTTGTTTCCTCTTGATGTAGCCTTAAGCAGATACTGGTGAATGACACATTCAATGAAAGGCGTTGTTAGGCGGCCAAAACACTAGAGTCTCCTGAAATCTCAACATAAATTTTTGCTTCCGACCTTCATGATACTTTCAAGTAATGAGCAGTACACCAATCAAACTTGGATGCCCAAGTTTCGTTCTCCTGGGTTGAAGCATTCGTTTGCAGTAACAGTTTGAATTTTTAGGTTTCACTGTGTTTTCTACTATATTGACAGATGCGTTCGAATGCTAAATCAAACACGGTTTGTGCTAGCTTCTTGAAACTTGACACAACACATTAGTTCTACGTTCTATCTCTAAGGTTTGTTTCCTCTTGATGTAGCCTAAAGCAGGGACTGGCGAATAACACTCATATTGAAGGGGTTGCCAAACTTCAAAAACGCTAGAGTCTCCTGAAATCTCAACATATATTTTTTCATCCAATCTTCATGATACTTTCAAGTAATGATCAGTACACCAATCCCACTTGGATGCTCAAGTTTCGTTCTTTTACGTTGAAGCATTCGTTTGCAGTAACAGTGTCAATTTTTAGGTTTCACTCTGTTTTCTCCTATATTGCCAGATGCAGTTAGAACTCTAAATATAACACGGTTTGTGCTAGCTTCTTGAAACTTGACACAATACAGTAGTTCTATGTTCTATCTCTAAGATATGTTTCCTCTTGATGTAGCCTTAAGCAGATACTGGTGAATGACACATTCAATGAAAGGCGTTGTTAGGCGGCCAAAACACTAGACTCTCCTGATATCTCAACATAAATTTTTGCTTCCGTCCTTCATGATACTTTCAAGTAATAAGAAGTACACCAATCAAACTTGGATGCCCAAGTTTCGTTCTCCTAGTTTGAAGCATTCGTTTGCAGTAACAGTTTGAATTTTTAGGTTTCACTCTGTTTTCTCCTATATTGACAGATGCAGTTCGAACTATATCAAACTCGGTTTGTGCTACCTTCTTGAAACTTGACACAATACATTAGTTCTACGTTCTATCTCTAAGGTTTGTTTCCTCTTGATGTAGCCTAAAGCAGGGACTGGCGAATAACACTCATATTGAAGGGGTTGCCAAACTTCCAAAACACTAGAGTCTCCTGAAATCTCAACATATATTTTTTCATCCAATCTTCATGATACTTTCAAGTAATGATCAGTACACCAATCCCACTTGGATGCTCAATTTCGTTCTTTTACGTTGAAGCATTCGTTTGAAGTAACAGTTTGAATTTTTAGGTTTCACTCTGTTTTCTCCTATATTGACAGATGCATTTCGACCTATATCAAACACGGTTTGTGCTACCTTCTTGAAACTTGACACAATACATTAGTTCTACGTTCTAACTCTAAGGTTTGTTTCCTCTTGATGTAGCCTAAAGCAGGGACTGGCGAATAACACTCATATTGAAGGGGTTGCCAAACTTCCAAAACACTAGAGTCTCCTGAAATCTCAACATATATTTTTTCATCCAATCTTCATGATACTTTCAAGTAATGATCAGTACACCAATCCCACTTGGATGCTCAAGTTTCGTTCTTTTACGTTGAAGCATTCGTTTGCAGTAACAGTTTGAATTTTCAGGTTTCACTCTGTTTTCTCCTATATTGACAGATGCACTTAGAACTCTAAATCAAACACGGTTTGTGCTAGCTTCTTGAAAATTGACACAATACAGTTGTTCTACGTTCTATCTCTAAGGTTTGTTTCCTCTTGATGTAGCCTTAAGCAGATACTGGTGAATGACACATTCAATGAAAGGCGTTGTTAGGCGGCCAAAACACTAGAGTCTCCTGAAATCTCAACATAAATTTTTGCTTCCGACCTTCATGATACTTTCAAGTAATGAGCAGTACACCAATCCAACTTGGATGCCCAAGTTTCGTTCTCCTAGGTTGAAGCATTCGTTTGCAGTAACAGTTTGAATTTTTAGCTTTCACTGTGTTTTCTCGTATATTGACAGATGCAGTTCGTACTATATCAAACACGGTTTGTGCTAGCTTCTTGAAACTTGACACAATACATTATTTCTACGTTCTATCTCTAAGGTTTGTTTCCTCTTGATGTAGCCTAAAGCAGGGACTGGCGAATAACACTTATAATGAAAGGAGTTGCCAAACTTCCAACACACTAGAGTCTCCTGAAATCTCAACATATATTTTTTCATCCAATCTTCAAGATACTTTCAAGTAATGATCAGTACACCAATCCCACTTGGATGCTCAAGTTTCATTCTTTCACGTTGAAGCATTCGTTTGCAGTAACAGTGTGAATTTTTAGGTTTCACTCTGTTTTCTCCTATATTGACAGATGCAGTTAGAACTCTAAATCAAACACGGTTTGTGCTAGCTTCTTGAAACTTGACACAATACAGTAGTTCTACGTTCTATCTCTAAGGTTTGTTTCCTCTTGATGTAGCCTTAAGCAGATACTGGTGAATGACACATTCAATGAAAGGCGTTGTTAGGCGGCCAAAACACTAGAGTCTCCTGAAATCTCAACATAAATTTTTGCTTCCGACCTTCATGATACTTTCAAGTAATGAGCAGTACACCAATCAAACTTGGATGCCTAAGTTTCGTTCTCCTAGGTTGAAGCATTCCTTTGCAGTAACAGTTGGAATTTTTAGGTTTCACTCTGTTTTCTACTATATTGACAGATGCGTTCGAACTCTAAATCAAACACGGTTTGTGCTAGCTTCTTGAAACTTGACACAACACATTAGTTCTACGTTCTATCTCTAAGGTTTGTTTCCTCTTGATGTAGCCTAAAGCAGGGACTGGCGAATAACACTCATATTGAAAAGGTTGCCAAACTTCTAAAACACTAGAGTCTCCTGAAATCTCAACATATATTTTTTCATCCAATCTTCATGATTCTTTCAAGTAATGATCAGTACACCAATCCCACTTGGATGCTCAAGTTTCGTTCTTTTACGTTGAAGCATTCGTTTGCAGTAACATTTTGAATTTTTAGGTTTCACTCTGTTTTCTCCTATATTGACAGATGCATTTAGAACTCTAAATCAAATACGGTTTGTGCTAGCTTCTTGAAACTTGACACAATACAGTAGTTCTACGTTCTATCTCTAAGGTATGTTTCCTCTTGATGTAGCCTTAAGCAGATACTGGTGAATGACACTCAATGAAAGGCGTTGTTAGGCGGCCAAAACACTAGACTCTCCTGAAATCTCAACATAAATTTTTGCTTCCGACCTTCATGATACTTTCAAGTAATGAGCAGTACACCAATCAAACTTGGATGCCCAAGTATCGTTCTCCTAGGTTGAAGCATTCGTTTGCAGTCACAGTTTGAATTTTTAGGTTTCACTCTGTTTTCACCTATATTGACAGATGCAGTTCAAATTATATCAAACACGGTTTGTGCTACCTTCTTGAAACTTGACACAATACATTAGTTCTACGTTCTATCTCTAAGGTTTGTTTCCTCTTGATGTAGCCTAAAGCAGGGACTGGCGAATAACACTCATATTGAAGGGGTTGCCAAACTTCCAAAACACT
Source organism: Callospermophilus lateralis (assembly GCF_048772815.1). Lineage (NCBI taxonomy): Eukaryota > Metazoa > Chordata > Mammalia > Rodentia > Sciuridae > Callospermophilus > Callospermophilus lateralis. The sequence continues at coordinate 53,816 of NW_027514134.1, read as the reverse complement.
AGAGTCTCCTGAAATCTCAACATATGTTTTTTCATCCAATCTTCATGATACTTTCAAGTAATGATCAGTACACCAATCCCACTTGGATGCTCAAGTTTCGTTCTTTTACGTTGAAGCATTTGTTTGCAGTAACAGTTTGAATTTTTAGGTTTCACTCTGTTTTCTCCTATATTGACAGATGCAGTTAGAACTCTAAATCAAACACGGTTTGTGCTAGCTTCTTGAAACTTGACACAATACAGTAGTTCTATGTTCTATCTCTAAGGTTTGTTTCCTCTTGATGTAGCCTTAAGCAGATACTGGTGAATGACACATTCAATGAAAGGCGTTGTTAGGCGGCCAAAACCCTAGAGTCTCCTGAAATCTCAACATAAATTTTTGCTTCCGACCTTCATGATACTTGCAAGTAATGAGCAGTACACCAATCAAACTTGGATGCCCAAGTTTCGTTCTCCTAGGTTGAAGCATTCGTTTGCAGTCACAGTTTGAATTTTTAGGTTTCACTCTGTTTTCTACTATATTGACAGATGCGTTCGAACTCTAAATCAAACACGGTTTGTGCTAGCTTCTTGAAACTTGACACAACACATTAGTTCTACGTTCTATCTCTAAGGTTTGTTTCCTCTTGATGTAGCCTAAAGCAGGGACTGGCGAATTACCCTCATATTGAAGTGGTTGCCAAACTTCTAAAACACTAGATTCTCCTGAAATCTCAACATATATTTTTTCATCCAATCTTCATGATACTTTCAAGTAATGATCAGTACACCAATCCCACTTGGATGCTCAAGTTTCGTTCTTTTACGTTGAAGCATTCGTTTGCAGTAACAGTGTGAATTTTTAGGTTTCACTCTGTTTTCTCCTATATTGACAGATGCAGTTAGAACTCTAAATCAAACACGGTTTGTGCTACCTTCTTGAAACTTGACACAATACAGTAGTTCTACGTTCTATCTCTAAAGTTTGTTTCCTCTTGATGTAGCCTTAAGCAGATACTGGTGAATGACACATTCAATGAAAGGCGTTGTTAGGCGGCCAAAACACTAGAGTCTCCTGAAATCTCAACATAAATTTTTGCTTCCGACCTTCATGATACTTTCAAGTAATGAGCAGTACACCAATCCAACTTGGATGCCCAAGTTTCGTTCTCCTAGGTTGAAGCATTCGTTTGCAGTAACAGTTTGAATTTTTAGGTTTCACTCTGTTTTCTACTATATTGACAGATGCGTTCGAACTCTAAATCAAACACGGTTTGTGCTAGCTTCTTGAAACTTGACACAACACATTAGTTCTACGTTCTATCTCTAAGGTTTGTTTCCTCTTGATGTAGCCTAAAGCAGGGACTGGCGAATATCACTCATATTGAAGGGGTTGCCAAACTTCTAAAACACTAGAGTCTCCTGAAATCTCAACATATATTTTTTCATCCAATCTTCATGATACTTTCAAGTAATGATCAGTACACCAATCCCACTTTAATGCTCAAGTTTCGTTCTTTTACGTTGAAGCATTCGTTTGCAGTAACAGTGTGAATTTTTAGGTTTCACTCTGTTTTCTCCTATATTGACAGATGCAGTTAGAACTCTAAATATAACACGGTTTGTGCTAGCTTCTTGAAACTTGACACAATACAGTAGTTCTACGTTCTATCTCTAAGGTATGTTTCCTCTTGATGTAGCCTTAAGCAGATACTGGTGAATGACACATTCAATGAAAGGCGTTGTTAGGCGGCCAAAACACTAGACTCTCCTGAAATCTCAACATAAATTTTTGCTTCCGAACTTCATGATACTTTCAAGTAATGAGCAGTACACCAATCAAACTTGGATGCCCAAGTTTCGTTCTCCTAGGTTGAAGCATTCGTTTGCAGTAACAGTTTGAATTTTTAGGTTTCACTCTGTTTTCTCCTATATTGACAGATGCAGTTCGAACTTTATCAAACACGGTTTGTGCTAGCTTCTTGAAACTTGACACAATACAGTAGTTCTACGTTCTATCTCTAAGGTTTGTTTCCTCTTGATGTAGCCTAAAGCTGGGACTGGTGAATAACACTCATATTGAAGGGGTTGCCAAATTTCCAAAACACTAGAGTCTCCTGAAATCTCAACATATATTTTTTCATCCAATCTTCATGATACTTTCAAATAATGATCAGTACACCAATCCCACTTGGGTGCTCAAGTTTCGTTCTTTTACGTTGAAGCATTCGTTTGCAGTAACAGTGTGAATTTTTAGGTTTCACTCTGTTTTCTCCTATATTGACAGATGCAGTTAGAACTCTAAATCAAACACGGTTTGTGCTAGCTTCTTGAAACTTGACACAATACAGTAGTTCTACGTTCTATCTCTAAGGTTTGTTTCCTCTTGATGTAGCCTTAAGCAGATACTGGTGAATGACACATTCAATGAAAGGCGTTGTTAGGCGGCCAAAACACTAGAGTCTCCTGAAATCTCAACATAAATTTTTGCTTCCGACCTTCATGATACTTTCAAGTAATGAGCAGTACACCAATCAAACTTGGATGCCCAAGTTTCGTTCTCCTAGGTTGAAGCATTCGTTTGCAGTAACAGTTTGAATTTTTAGGTTTCACTCTGTTTTCTACTATATTGACAGATGCGTTCGAACTCTAAATCAAACACGGTTTGTGCTAGCTTCTTGAAACTTGACACAACACATTAGTTCTACGTTCTATCTCTAAGGTTTGTTTCCTCTTGATTTAGCCTAAAGCAGGGACTGGCGAATAACACTCATATTGAAGGGGTTGCCAAACTTCTAAAACACTAGAGTCTCCTGAAATCTCAACATATATTTTTTCATCCAATCTTCATGATACTTTCAAGTAATGATCAGTACACCAATCCCACTTGGATGCTCAAGTTTCGTTCTTTTACGTTGAAGCATTCGTTTGCAGTAACATTTTGAATTTTTAGGTTTCACTCTGTTTTCTCCTATATTGACAGATGCATTTAGAACTCTAAATCAAATACGGTTTGTGCTAGCTTCTTGAAACTTGACACAATACAGTAGTTCTACGTTCTATCTCTAAGGTATGTTTCCTCTTGATGTAGCCTTAAGCAGATACTGGTGAATGACACTCAATGAAAGGCGTTGTTAGGCGGCCAAAACACTAGACTCTCCTGAAATCTCAACATAAATTTTTGCTTCCGTCCTTCATGATACTTTCAAGTAATGAGCAGTACACCAATCAAACTTGGATGCCCAAGTATCGTTCTCCTAGGTTGAAGCATTCGTTTGCAGTAACAGTTTGAATTTTTAGGTTTCACTCTGTTTTCACCTATATTGACAGATGCAGTTCAAATTATATCAAACACGGTTTGTGCTACCTTCTTGAAACTTGACACAATACATTAGTTCTACGTTCTATCTCTAAGGTTTGTTTCCTCTTGATGTAGCCTAAAGCAGGGACTGGCGAATAACACTCATATTGAAGGGGTTGCCAAACTTCCAAAACACTAGAGTCTCCTGAAATCTCAACATATGTTTTTTCATCCAATCTTCATGATACTTTCAAGTAATGATCAGTACACCAATCCCACTTGGATGCTCAAGTTTCGTTCTTTTACGTTGAAGCATTTGTTTGCAGTAACAGTTTGAATTTTTAGGTTTCACTCTGTTTTCTCCTATATTGACAGATGCAGTTAGAACTCTAAATCAAACACGGTTTGTGCTAGCTTCTTGAAACTTGACACAATACAGTAGTTCTATGTTCTATCTCTAAGGTTTGTTTCCTCTTGATGTAGCCTTAAGCAGATACTGGTGAATGACACATTCAATGAAAGGCGTTGTTAGGCGGCCAAAACCCTAGAGTCTCCTGAAATCTCAACATAAATTTTTGCTTTCGACCTTCATGATACTTTCAAGTAATGAGCAGTACACCAATCAAACTTGGATGCCCAAGTTTCGTTCTCCTAGGTTGAAGCATTCGTTTGCAGTCACAGTTTGAATTTTTAGGTTTCACTCTGTTTTCTACTATATTGACAGATGCGTTCGAACTCTAAATCAAACACGGTTTGTGCTAGCTTCTTGAAACTTGACACAACACATTAGTTCTACGTTCTATCTCTAAGGTTTGTTTCCTCTTGATGTAGCCTAAAGCAGGGACTGGCGAATTACCCTCATATTGAAGTGGTTGCCAAACTTCTAAAACACTAGATTCTCCTGAAATCTCAACATATATTTTTTCATCCAATCTTCATGATACTTTCAAGTAATGATCAGTACACCAATCCCACTTGGATGCTCAAGTTTCGTTCTTTTACGTTGAAGCATTCGTTTGCAGTAACAGTGTGAATTTTTAGGTTTCATCCTGTTTTCTCCTATATTGACAGATGCAGTTAGAACTCTAAATCAAACACGGTTTATTGTACCTTCTTGAAACTTGACACAATACAGTAGTTCTACGTTCTATCTCTAAAGTTTGTTTCCTCTTGATGTAGCCTTAAGCAGATACTGGTGAATGACACATTCAATGAAAGGCGTTGTTAGGCGGCCAAAACACTAGAGTCTCCTGAAATCTCAACATAAATTTTTTGCTTCCGACCTTCATGATACTTTCAAGTAATGAGCAGTACACCAATCCAACTTGGATGCCCAAGTTTTGTTCTCCTAGGTTGAAGCATTCGTTTGCAGTAACAGTTTGAATTTTTAGGTTTCACTCTGTTTTCTACTATATTGACAGATGCGTTCGAACTCTAAATCAAACACGGTTTGTGCTAGCTTCTTGAAACTTGACACAACACATAGTTCTACGTTCTATCTCTAAGGTTTGTTTCCTCTTGATGTAGCCTAAAGCAGGGACTGGCGAATATCACTCATATTGAAGGGGTTGCCAAACTTCTAAAACACTAGAGTCTCCTGAAATCTCAACATATATTTTTTCATCCAATCTTCATGATACTTTCAAGTAATGATCAGTACACCAATCCCACTTTAATGCTCAAGTTTCGTTCTTTTACGTTGAAGCATTCGTTTGCAGTAACAGTGTGAATTTTTAGGTTTCACTCTGTTTTCTCCTATATTGACAGATGCAGTTAGAACTCTAAATATAACACGGTTTGTGCTAGCTTCTTGAAACTTGACACAATACAGTAGTTCTACGTTCTATCTCTAAGGTATGTTTCCTCTTGATGTAGCCTTAAGCAGATACTGGTGAATGACACATTCAATGAAAGGCGTTGTTAGGCGGCCAAAACACTAGACTCTCCTGAAATCTCAACATAAATTTTTGCTTCCGAACTTCATGATACTTTCAAGTAATGAGCAGTACACCAATCAAACTTGGATGCCCAAGTTTCGTTCTCCTAGGTTGAAGCATTCGTTTGCAGTAACAGTTTGAATTTTTAGGTTTCACTCTGTTTTCTCCTATATTGACAGATGCAGTTCGAACTTTATCAAACACGGTTTGTGCTAGCTTCTTGAAACTTGACACAATACAGTAGTTCTACGTTCTATCTCTAAGGTTTGTTTCCTCTTGATGTAGCCTAAAGCTGGGACTGGTGAATAACACTCATATTGAAGGGGTTGCCAAATTTCCAAAACACTAGAGTCTCCTGAAATCTCAACATATATTTTTTCATCCAATCTTCATGATACTTTCAAATATGATCAGTACACCAATCCCACTTGGGTGCTCAAGTTTCGTTCTTTTACGTTGAAGCATTCGTTTGCAGTAACAGTGTGAATTTTTAGGTTTCACTCTGTTTTCTCCTATATTGACAGATGCAGTTAGAACTCTAAATCAAACACGGTTTGTGCTAGCTTCTTGAAACTTGACACAATACAGTAGTTCTACGTTCTATCTCTAAGGTTTGTTTCCTCTTGATGTAGCCTTAAGCAGATACTGGTGAATGACACATTCAATGAAAGGCGTTGTTAGGCGGCCAAAACACTAGAGTCTCCTGAAATCTCAACATAAATTTTTGCTTCCGACCTTCATGATACTTTCAAGTAATGAGCAGTACACCAATCAAACTTGGATGCCCAAGTTTCGTTCTCCTAGTTGAAGCATTCGTTTGCAGTAACAGTTTGAATTTTTAGGTTTCACTCTGTTTTCTACTATATTGACAGATGCGTTCGAACTCTAAATCAAACACGGTTTGTGCTAGCTTCTTGAAACTTGACACAACACATTAGTTCTACGTTCTATCTCTAAGGTTTGTTTCCTCTTGATTTAGCCTAAAGCAGGGACTGGCGAATAACACTCATATTGAAGGGGTTGCCAAACTTCTAAAACACTAGAGTCTCCTGAAATCTCAACATATATTTTTTCATCCAATCTTCATGATACTTTTAAGTAAATGATCAGTACACCAATCCCACTTTAATGCTCAAGCTTCGTTCTTTTACGTTGAAGCATTCGTTTGCAGTAACAGTGTGAATTTTTAGGTTTCACTCTGTTTTCTCCTATATTGACAGATGCAGTTAGAACTCTAAATCAAACACGGTTTGTGCTAGCTTCTTGAAACTTGACACAATACAGTAGTTCTACCCTCTATCTCTAAGGTATGTTTCCTCTTGATGTAGCCTTAAGCAGATACTGGTGAATGACACATTCAATGAAAGGCGTTGTTAGGCGGCCAAAACACTAGACTCTCCTGAAATCTCAACATAAATTTTTGCTTCCGACCTTCATGATACTTTCAAGTAATGAGCAGTACACAAATCAAACTTGGATGCCCAAGTTTCGTTCTCCTAGGTTGAAGCATTCGTTTGCATAAACAGTTTGAATTTTTAGCTTTCACTCTGTTTTCTCCTATAATGACAGATGTAGTTCGAACTCTATTTCAAACACGGTTTGTGCTAGCTTCATGAAACTTGACACAATACATTAATTCTATGTTCTATCTCTAAGGTTTGTTTCCTCTTGATGTAGCCTAAAGCGGGGACTGGCGAATAACACTTATACTGAAAAGAGTTGCCAAACTTCCAAAACACTAGAGTCTCCTGAAATCTCAACATATATTTTTTCATCCAATCTTCATGATACTTTCAAGTAATGATCAGTACACCAATCCCACTTGGATGCTCAAGTTTCGTTCTTTTACGTTGAAGCATTCGTTTGCAGTAACAGTTTGAATTTTTAGGTTTCACTCTGTTTTCTCCTATATTGACAGATGCAGTTAGAACTCCAAATCAAACACGGTTTGTGCTAGCTTCTTGAAACTTGACACAATACAGTAGTTCTACGTTCTATCTCTAAGGTTTGTTTCCTCTTGATGTAGCTTTAAGCAGATACTGGTGAATGACACATTCAATGAAAGGCGTTGTTAGGCGGCCAAAACACTAGAGTCTCCTGAAATCTCAACATAAATTTTTGCTTCTGAGCTTCATGATACTTTCAAGTAATGAGCAGTACACCAATAAAACTTGGATGCCCAAGTTTTGTTCTCCTAGGTTGAAGCATTCGTTTGCAGTAACAGTTTGAATTTTTAGGTTTCACTACGTTTTCTACTATATTGATAGATGCGTTCGAACTCTAAATCAAATACGGTTTGTGCTAGCTTCTTGAAACTTGACACAATACATTAGTTCCACGTTCTGTCTCTAAGGATTGTTTCCTCTTGATGTAGCCTAAAGCAGGGACTGGCGAATAACACTCATATTGAAGGGGTTGCCAAACTTCCAAAACACTAGAGTCTCCTTAAATCTCAACATATATTTTTTCATCCAATCTTCATGATACTTTCAAGTAATGATCACAACACCAATCCCACTTGGATGCTCAAGTTTTGTTCTTTTACATTGAAGCATTCTTTGCAGTAACAGTTGGAAGTTTTAGGTTTCACTCTGTTTCCTCCTATATTGACTGATGCAGTTAGAACTCTAAATCAAACACGGTTTATGCTAGCTTCTTGAAACTTGACACAATACAGTAGTTCTATGTTCTCTCTCTAAGGTTTGTTTCCTCTTGATGTAGCCTTAAGCAGATACTGGTGAATGACACATTCAATGAAAGGCCTTGTTAGGCGGCCAAAACACTAGAGTCTCCTGAAATCTCAACATAAATTTTTGCTTCCGACCTTCATGATACTTTCAAGTAAAGAGCAGTACACCAATCAAACTTGGATGCCCAAGTTTCGTTCTCCTCGGTTGAAGCATTCGTTTGCAGTAACAGTTTGAATTTTTAGGTTTCACTATGTTTTCTCCTATACTGACAGATGCAGATCAAACTATATCAAACACGGTTTGTGCTAAGTTCTTGAAATTTGACACAATACATTAGTTCTACGTTCTATCTCTAAGGTTTGTTTCCTCTTGATGTAGCCTAAAGCATGGACTGGCGAATAACACTTATAATGAAAGGAGTTGCCAAACTTCCGAAACACTAGAGTCCCCTGAAATCTCAACATATATTTTTTCATCCAATCTTCATGATACTTTCAAGTAATGATCAGTAAACCAATCCCACTTGGATGCTCAAGTTTCGTTCTTTTTACGTTGAAGCATTCGTTGCCAGTAACAGTTGGAATTTTTAGGTTTCACTCTGTTTTCTCCTATATTGACAGATGCAGTTAGAACTCTAAATCAAACACGGTTTGTGCTAGCTTCTTGAAACTTGACACAATACAGTAGTTCTACGTTCTATCTCTAAGGTTTTTTTCCTCTTGATGTAGCCTTAAGCAGATACTTTTGAATGACACATTCAATGAAAGGCGCTGTTAGGCGGCCAAAACACTAGAGTCTCCTGAAATCTCAACATAAATTTTTGCTTCCAACCTTCATGATACTTTCAAATAATGAGCAGTACACCAATCAAACTTGGATGCCCAAGTTTCGTTCTCCTAGGTTGAAGCATTCGTTTGCATAAACAGTTTGAATTTTTAGCTTTCACTCTGTTTTCTCCTATAATGACAGATGTAGTTCGAACTCTATTTCAAACACGGTTTGTGCTAGCTTCATGAAACTTGACACAATACATTAGTTCTACGTTCTATCTCTAAGGTTTGTTTCCTCTTGATGTAGCCTAAAGCGGGGACTGGCGAATAACACTTATATTGAAAGGAGTTGACAAACTTCCAAAACACTAGAGTCTCCTGAAATCTCAACATATATTTTTTCATCAATCTTCATGATACTTTCAAGTAATGATCAGTACACCAATCCCACTTGGATGCTCAAGTTTCGTTCTTTTACGTTGAAGCATTCGTTTGCAGTAACAGTTTGAATTTTTAGGTATCACTTTGTTTTCTCCTATATTGACAGATGCAGTTAGAACTCTAAATCAAACACGGTTTGTGCTAGCTTCTTGAAATTTCACACAATACAGTAGTTCTACATTCTATCTCTAAGGTTTGTTTCCTCTTGATGTAGCCTTAAGCAGATACTGGTGAATGACACATTCAATGAAAGGCGTTGTTAGGCGGCCAAAACACTAGCGTCTCCTGAAATCTCAAAATAAATTTTTGCTTCCGACCTTCATGATACTTTCAAGTAATGAGCAGTACACCAATCAAACTTGGATGCCCAAGTTTCGTTCTCCTAGGTTGAAGCATTCGTTGCAGTAACAGTTTGAAATTTTATGTTTCACTCTGTTTTCTCCTATATTGACAGACGCAGTTCGAACTATATCAAACACGGTTTGTGCTAGCTTCTTGAAACTTGACACAATACATTAGTTCTACGTTCTATCTCTAAGGTTTGTTTCCTCTTGATGTAGCCTAAAGCAGGGACTGGTGAAAACAATTATAATGAAAGGAGTTGCCAAACTTCCAAAACACTAGAGTCTCCTGAAATCTCAATATATATTTTTTCATCCAATCTTCATGATACTTTCAAGTAATGATCAGTAACCAGTCCCACTTGGATGCTCAAGTTTCGTTCTTTTACGTTGAAGCATTCGTTTGCAGTCACAGTTTGAACTTTTAGGTTTCACTCTGTTTTCTCCTATATTGACAGATGCAGTTAGAACTCCAAATCAAACACGGTTTGTGCTAGCTTTCTTGAAGCTTGACACAATACATTAGTTCCACGTTCTGTCTCTAAGGTTTGTTTCCTCTTGATGTAGCCTAAAGCAGGGACTGGCGAATAACACTCATATTGAAGGGGTTGCCAAACTTACAAAACACTAGAGTCTTCTGAAATCTCAACATAAATTTTTTCATCCAATCTTCATGATACTTTCAAGTAATGATCAGTACACCAATCCCACTTGGATGCTGAAGTTTCGTTCTTTTACGTTGAAGCATTCGTTTGCAGTAACAGTTGGAAGTTTTAGGTTTCACTCTGTTTTCTCCTATATTGACTGATGCAGTTAGAACTCTAAATCAAACACGGTTTGTGCTAGCTTCTTGAACTTGACACAATACAGTAGTTCTACGTTCTATCTCTAAGGTTTGTTTCCTCTTGATGTAGCCTTAAGCAGATACTGGTGAATGACACATTCAATGAAAGGCGTTGTTAGGCGGCCAAAACACTAGAGTCTCCTGAAATCTCAACATAAATTTTTGCTTCCGAACTTCATGATACTTTCAAGTAAAGAGCAGTACACCAATCAAACTTGGATGCCCAAGTTTCGTTCTCCTCGGTTGAAGCATTCGTTTGCAGTAACAGTTTGAATTTTTAGGGTTCACTCTGTTTTCTCCTATACTGACAGATGCAGTTCGAACTATATCAAACATGGTTTGTGCTAGGTTCTTGAAATTTGACAAAATACATTAGTTCTAAGTTCTATCTCTAAGGTTTGTTTCCTCTTGATGTAGCCTAAAGCAGGGACTGGCGAATAACACTTATAATGAAAGGAGTTGCCAAACTTCCGAAACACTAGAGTCTCCTGAAATCTCACATATATTTTTTCATCCAATCTTCATGATACTTTCAAGTAATGATCAGTACACCAATCCCACTTGGATGCTCAAGTTTCGTTCTTTACGTTGAAGCATTCGTTGCCAGTAACAGTTGGAAGTTTTAGGTTTCACTCTGTTTTTCTCCTATATTGACAGATGCAGTTAGAACTCTAAATCAAACACGGTTTGTGCTAGCTTCTTGAAACTTGACACAATACAGTAGTTCTACGTTCTATCTCTAAGGTTTGTTTCCTCTTGATGTAGCCTTAAGCAGATACTTTTGAATGACACATTCAATGAAAGGCGCTGTTAGGCGGCCAAAACACTAGAGTCTCCTGAAATCTCAACATATTTTTGCTTCCGAGCTTCATGATACTTTCAAGTAATGAGCAGTACACCAATCAAACTTGGATGCCCAAGTTTCGTTCTCCTATGTTGAAGCATTCGTTTGCATAAACAGTTTGAATTTTTAGCTTTCACTCTGTTTTCTCCTATAATGACAGATGTAGTTCGAACTCTATTTCAAACACGGTTTGTGCTAGCTTCATGAAACTTGACACAATACATTAGTTCTACGTTCTATCTCTAAGGTTTGTTTCCTCTTGATGCAGCCTAAAGCGGGGACTGGCGAATAACACTTATAATGAAAGGAGTTGCCAAACTTCCAAAACACTAGAGTCTCCTGAAATCTCAACATATATTTTTTCATCCAATCTTCATGATACTTTCAAGTAATGATCAGTACACCAATCCCAGTTGGATGCTCAAGTTTCGTTCTTTTACGTTGAAGCATTCGTTTGCAGTAACAGTTTGAATTTTTAGGCTTCACTCTGTTTTCTACTATACTGACAGATGCGTTCGAACTCTAAATCAAACACGGTTTGTGCTAGCTTCTTGAAACTTGACACAATACATTAGTTCTACGTTCTATCTCTAAGGTTTGATTCCTCTTGATGTAGCCTTAACCAGATACTGGTGAATGACACATTCAATGAAAGGCGTTGTTAGGCGGCCAAAACACTAGAGTCTCCTGAAATCTCAACATAAATTTTTGCTTCCGACCTTCATGAAACTTTCAAGTAATGAGCAGTACACCAATCAAACTTGGATGCCCACGTTTCGTTCTCCTAGGTTGAAGCGTTCGTTTGCAGTAACAGTTTGAATTTTTAGGTTTCACTCTGTTTTCTCCTATATTGACAGATGCAGTTAGAACTCTAAATCAAACACGGTTTGTGCTAGCTTCTTGAAACTTGACACAATACAGTAGTTCTACGTTCAATCTCTAAGGTTTGTTTCCTCGTGATGTAGCCTTAAGCAGATCCTGGTGAATGACACATTCAATGAAAGACGTTGTTAGGCGGCCAAAACACTAGACTCTCCTGAAATCTCAACATAAATTTTTGCTTCCGACCTTCATGATACTTTCAAGCAATGAGCAGTACACCAATCAAACGTGGATGCCCAAGTTTCGTTCTCCTAGGTTGAAGCATTCGTTTGCATTAACAGTTTGAATTTTTTGGTTTCACTCTGTTTTCTACTATATTGACAGATGCAGTTAGAACTCCAAATCAAACACGGTTTGTGCTAGCTTCTTGAAACTTGACACAATACATTAGTTCTACGTTCTATCTCTAAGGTTTGTTCCCTCTTGATGTAGCCTAAAGCAGGGACTGGCGAATAACACTCATATTGAAGGGGTTGCCAAACTTCCAGAACACTAGAGTCTCCTGAAATCTCAATATATATTTTTTCATCCAATCTTCATGATACTTTCAAGTAATGATCAGTACACCAATCCCACTTGGATGCTCAAGTTTCGTTCTTTTACGTTGAAGCATTCGTTTGCAGTAACAGTTTGAATTTTTACGTTTCACTCTGTTTTCTCCTATATTGACAGATGCAGTTCGAACTATATCAAACACGGTTTGTGCTAGCTTCTTGAAACTTGACACAATACATTAGTTCTACCTTCTATCTTAAGGTTTGTTTCCTCTTGATGAAACCTAAAGCAGGGACTGGCGAATAACACTTATAATGAAAAAAGTTGCCAAACTTCCAAAACACTAGAGTCTCCTGAAATCTCAACATATATTTTTTCATCCAATCTTCATGATACTTTCAAGTAATGATCAGTACACCAATCCCACTTGGATGCTCAAGTTTCGTTCTTTTAGGTTGAAGCATTCGTTTGCAGTAACAGTTTTAATTTTTAGGTTTCACTCTGTTTTCTCCTATATTGCCAGATGCAGTTAGAACTCTAAATCAAACACGGTTTGTGCTAGCTTCTTGAAACTTGACACAATACAGTAGTTCCAAGTTCTATCTCTAAGGTTTGTTTCCTCTTGATGTAGCCTTAAGCAGATCCTGGTTTATGACACATACAATGAAAGGCGTTGTTACGCGGCCAAAACACTAGACTCTCCTGAAATCTCAACATAAATTTTTGCTTCCGACCTTCATGATACTTTCAAGCAATGAGCAGTACACCAATCAAACTTGGATGCCCAAGTTTCGTTCTCCTAGGTTGAAGCATTCGTTTGCAGTAACAGTTTGAATTTTTTGGTTTCACTCTGTTTTCTACTATATTGACAGATGCGTTCGAACTCTAAATCAAACACGGTTTGTGCTAGCTTCTTGAAACTTGACACAACACATTAGTTCTACGTTCTATCTCTAAGGTTTGTTTCCTCTTGATGTAGCCTAAAGCAGGGACTGCCGAATAACACTCATATTGAAGGCGTTGCCAAACTTCTAAAACACTAGAGTCTCCTGAAATCTCAACATATATTTTTTCATCCAATCTTCATGATACTTTCAAGTAATGATCAGTACACCAATCCCACTTGGATGCTCAAGTTTCGTTCTTTTAGGTTGAAGCATTCGTTTGCAGTAACAGTTTTAATTTTTAGGTTTCACTCTGTTTTCTCCTATATTGCCAGATGCAGTTAGAACTCTAAATCAAACACGGTTTGTCCTAGCTTCTTGAAACTTGACACAATACAGTAGTTCCACGTTCTATCTCTAAGGTTTGTTTCCTCTTGATGTAGCCTTAAGCAGATCCTGGTTTATGACACATACAATGAAAGGCGTTGTTACGCGGCCAAAACACTAGACTCTCCTGAAATCTCAACATAAATTTTTGCTTCCGACCTTCATGATACTTTCAAGCAATGAGCAGTACACCAATCAAACTTGGATGCCCAAGTTTCGTTCTCCTAGGTTGAAGCATTCGTTTGCAGTAACAGTTTGAATTTTTTGGTTTCACTCTGTTTTCTACTATATTGACAGATGCGTTCGAACTCTAAATCAAACACGGTTTGTGCTAGCTTCTTGAAACTTGACACAACACATTAGTTCTACGTTCTATCTCTAAGGTTTGTTTCCTCTTGATGTAGCCTAAAGCAGGGACTGGCGAATAACACTCATATTGAAGGCGTTGCCAAACTTCTAAAACACTAGAGTCTCCTGAAATCTCAACATACATTTTTTCATCCAATCTTCATGATACTTTCAAGTAATGATCAGTACACCAATCCCACTTGGATGCTCAAGTTTTGTTCTTTTACGTTGAAGCATTCGTTTGCACTAACAGTTTGAATTTTTAGGTTTCACTCTGTTTTCTCCTATATTGACAGATGCAGTTAGAACTCTAAATCAAACACGGTTTGTGCTAGCTTCTTGAAACTTGACACAATACAGTAGTTCTACGTTGTATCTCTAAGGTTTGTTTCCTCTTGATGTAGCTTTAAGCAGATAATGGTGAATGACACATTGAAGGAAAGGAGTTGTTAGGCGGCCAAAACACTAGAGTCTCCTGAAATCTCAACATAAATTTTTGCTTCCGACCTTCATGATACTTTCAAGTAATGAGCAGTACACCAATCAATCTTGGATGCCCAAGTTTCGTTCTCCTACGTTGAAGCATTCGTTTGCAGTAACAGTTTGAATTTTTAGGTTTCACTCTGTTTTCTACTATATTGACAGATGCGTTCGAACTCTAAATCAAACACGGTTTGTGCTAGCTTCTTGAAACTTGACACAATACATTAGTTCTACGTTCTAATTCTAAGGTTTGTTTCCTCTTGATGTAGCCTAAAGCAGGGACTGGCGAATAACACTCATATTGAAGGGGTTGCCAAACTTCCAAAACACTAGAGTCTCCAAAATCTCAGAATATATTTTTTCATCCAATCTTCATGATACTTTCAAGTAATGATCAGTACATCAATCCCACTTGGATGCTCAAGTTTCATTCTTTTACGTTGAAGCATTCGTTTGCAGTAACAGTTTGAATTTTTAGGTTTCACTCTGTTTTCTCCTATATTGACAGATGCAGTTAGAACTCTAAATCAAACACGGTTTGTGCTAGCTTCTTGAATCTTGACACAATACAGTAGTTCTGCGTTCTATTTCTAAGGTTTGATTCCTCGTGATGTAGCCTTAACCAGATACTGGTGAATGACACATTCAATGAAAGGTGTTGTTAGGCTGCCAAAACACTAGAGTCTCCTGAAATCTCAACATAAATTTTTGCTTCCGACCTTCATGATACTTTCAAGTAATGAGCAGTACACCAATCAAACTTGGATGCCCAAGTTTCGTTCTCCTAGGTTGAAGCATTCGTTTGCAGTAACAGTTTGAATTTTTAGGTTTCACTCTGTTTTCTCCTATATTGACAGACGCAGTTCGAACTATATCAAACACGGTTTGTGCTAGCTTCTTGAAACTTGACACAATACATTAGTTCTACGTTCTATCTCTAAGGTTTGTTTCCTCTTGATGTAGCCTAAAGCAGGGACTGGCGAATAACACTTATAATGAAAGGAGTTGCCAAACTTCCAAAACACTAGAGTCTCCTGAAATCTCAATATATATTTTTTCATCCAATCTTCATGATACTTTCAAGTAATGATCAGTACACCAATCCCACTTGGATGCTCAAGTTTCGTTCTTTTACGTTGAAGCATTCGTTTGCAGTCACAGTTTGAATTTTTAGGTTTCACTCTGTTTTCTCCTATATTGACAGATGCAGTTAGAACTCCAAATCAAACACGGTTTGTGCTAGCTTCTTGAAACTTGACATAATACAGTAGTTCTACGTTGTATCTCTAAGGTTTGTTGCCTCTTGATGTAGACTTAAGCAGATACTGGTGAATGACACATTCAATGAAAGGCGTTGTTAGGCTGCCAAAACACTAGAGTCTCCTGAAATCTCAACATAAATTTTTGCTTCCGACCTTCATGATACTTTCAAGTAATGAGCAGTACACCAATCAAACTTGGATGCCCACGTTTCGTTCTCCTAGGTTGAAGCATTCGTTTGCAGTAACAGTTTGAATTTCTAGGTTTCACTCTGTTTTCTACTATATTGACAGATGCGTTCGAACTCTAAATCAAACACGGTTTGTGCTAGCTTCATGAAACGTGACACAATACATTAGTTCTACGTTCTATCTCTAAGGTTTGTTTCCTCTTGATGTAGCCTAAAGCAGGGCCTGGCGAATAACACTCATATTGAAGGGGTTGCCAAACATCCAAAACACTAGATCTCCTGAAATCTCAACATATATTTTTTCATCCCAATCTTCATGATACTTTCAAGTAATGATCAGTACACCAATCCCACTTGGATGCTCAAGTTTCATTCTTATACGTTGAAGCATTCGTTTGCAGTAACAGTTGGAAGTTTTAGGTTTCATTCTGTTTTCTCCTATATTGACTGATGCAGTTAGAACTCTAAATCAAACACGGTTTGTGCTAGCTTCTTGAAACTTGACACAATACAGTAGTTCTACGTTCTATCTCTAAGGTTTGTTTCCTCTTGATGTAGACTTAAGCAGATAATGGTGAATGACACATTCAATGAAAGGCGTTGTTAGGCTGCCAAAACACTAGAGTCTCCTGAAATATCAACATAAATTTTTGCTTCCGACCTTCATGATACTTTCAAGTAATGAGCAGTACACCAATCAAACTTGGATGCCCACGTTTCGTTCTCCTAGGTTGAAGCATTCGTTTGCAGTAACAGTTTGAATTTTTAGGTTTCACTCTGTTTTCTCCTATATTGACAGATGCAGTTCGAACTATATCAAACACGGTTTGTGCTGGCTTCTTGAAACTTGACACAATGCATTAGTTCTACCTTCTATCTCTAAGGTTTGTTTCCTCTTGATGTAGCCTAAAGCAGGGACTGGCGTATAACACTTATAATGAAAGGAGTTGCCAAACTTCCAAAACACTAGAGCCTCCTGAAATCTCAATATATATTTTTTCATCCAATCTTCATGATACTTTCAAGTAACGATCAGCACACCAATCCCACTTGGATGCTCAAGTTTCGTTCTTTTACGTTGAAGCATTCGTTTGCAGTAACAGTTTGAATTTTTAGGTTTCACTCTGTTTTCTCCTATATTGACAGATGCAGTTAGAACTCTAAATCAAACACGGTTTGTGCTAGGTTCTTGAAACTTGACACAATACAGTAGTTCTAGGTTCTATCTCTAAGGTTTGTTTCCTCTTGATGTAGACTTAAGCTGATACTGGTGAATGACACATTCAATGAAAGGCGTTGTTAGGCTGCCAAAACACTAGACTCTCCTGAAATCTCAACATAAAGTTTTGCTTCCGACCTTCATGATACTTTCAAGTAATGATCAGTACACCAATCCCACTTGGATGCTCAAGTTTCGTTCTTTTACGTTGAAGCATTCGTTTGCAGTAACAGTTTGAATTTTTAGGTTTCACTCTGTTTTCTCCTATATTGACAGATGCAGTTAGAACTCTAAATCAAACACGGTTTGTGCTAGCTTCTTGAAACTTGACACAATACAGTAGTTCTACGTTCTATCTCTAAGGTTTGTTTCCTCTTGATGTAGCCTAAAGCAGATACTGGTGAATGACACATTCAATGAAAGGCGTTGTTAGGCGGCCAAAACACAAGAGTCTCCTGAAATCTCAACATAAATTTTTGCTTCCGACATTCATGATACTTTCAAGTAATGAGCAGTACACCAATCAAACTTGGATGCCCAAGTTTCGTTCTCCTAGGTTGAAGCATTCGTTTGCAGTAACTGTTTGAATTTTTAGGTTTCACTCTGTTTTCTACTATATTGACAGATGCGTTCGAACTCTAAATCCAACACGGTTTGTGCTAGCTTCTTGAAACTTGACACAATACAGTAGTTCTATGTTCTATCTCTAAGGTTTTTTTCCTCTTGATGTAGCCTTAAGCAGATACTGGTGAATGACACATTCAATGAAAGGCGTTGTTAGGCGGCCAAAACAATAGAGTCTCCTGAAATCTCAACATAAATTTTTGCTTCCGACCTTCATGATACTTTCAAGTAATGAGCAGTACACCAATCAAACTTGGATGCCCAAGTTTCGTTCTCCTAGTTTGAAGCATTCGTTTGCAGTAACAGTTTGAATTTTTAGGTTTCACTCTGTTTTCTACTATATTGACAGATGCGTTCGAACTCTAAATCAAACACGGTTTGTGCTAGCTTCTTGAAACTTGACACAATACATTAGTTCTACGTTCTATCTCTAAGGTTTGTTTCCTCTTGATGTAGCCTAAAGCAGGGACTGGCGAATAACACTCATATTGAAGGGGTTGCCAAACTTCCAAAACACTAGAGTCTCCTGAAATCTCAACATATATTTTTTCATCCAATCTTCATGATACTTTCAAGTAATGATCAGTACACCAATCCCACTTGGATGCTCAAGTTTCGTTCTTTTACGTTGAAGCATTCGTTTGCAGTAACAGTTTGAATTTTTAGGTTTCAATCTGTTTTCTCCTATAATGACAGATGCAGTTAGAACTCTAAATCAAACACGGTTTGTGCTAGCTTCTTGAAACTAGACACAATACATTAGTTCTACCTTCTATCTCTAAGGTTTGTTTCCTCTTGATGAAGCCTAAACAGGGAATGGCGAATAACACTTATAATGAAAAAAGTTGCCAAACTTCCAAAACACTAGCGTCTCCTGAAATCTCAACATATATTTTTTCACCCAATCTTCATGATACTTTCAAGTAATGATCAGTACACCAATCCCACTTGGATCCTCAAGTGTCGTTCTTTTACGTTGAAGCATTCGTTTGCAGTAACAGTTTGAATTTTTAGGTTTCACTCTGTTTTCTCCTATATTGACAGATGCAGTTAGAACTCTAAATCAAACACGGTTTGTGCTAGCTTCTTGAAACTTGACACAATACAGTAGTTCTATGTTCTATCTCTAAGGTTTGTTTCCTCTTGATGTAGCCTTAAGCAGATACTGGTGAATGACACATTCAATGAAAGGCGTTGTTAGGCGGCCAAAACACTAGACTCTCCTGAAATCTCAACATAAATTTTTGCTTCCGACCTTCATGATACTTTCAAGTAATGAGCAGTACACCAATCAAACTTGGATGCCCAAGTTTTGTTCTCCTAGGTTGAAGCATTCGTTTGCAGTAACAGTTTGAATTTTTAGCTTTCACTCTGTTTTCTCGTATATTGACAGATGCAGTTCGAACTATATCAAACACGGTTTGTGCTAGCTTCTTGAAACTTGACACAATACATTAGTTCTATGTTCTATCTCTAAGGTTTGTTTCCTCTTGATGTAGCCTAAAGCAGGGACTGGCGAATAACACTCATATTGAAGGGGTTGCCAAATTTCCAAATCACTAGAGTCTCCTGAAATCTCAACATATATTTTTTCATCCAATCTTCATGATACTTTCAAGTAATGATCAGTACACCAATCCCACTTGGATGCTCAAGTTTCGTTCTTTTACGTTGAAGCATTCGTTTGCAGTAACAGTGTGAATTTTTAGGTTTCACTCTGTTTTCTCCTATATTGACAGATGCAGTTAGAACTCTAAATCAAACACGGTTTGTGCTAGCTTCTTGAAACTTGACACAATAAAGTAGTTCTACGGTCTATCTCTAAGGTTTGTTTCCTCTTGATGTCGCCTTAAGCAGATACTGGTGAATGACACATTCAATGAAAGGCGTTGTTAGGCGGCCAAAACACTAGAGTCTCCTGAAATCTCAACATAAATTTTTGCTTCCGACCTTCATGATACTTTCAAGAAATGAGCAGTACACCAATCAAACTTGGATGCCCAAGTTTCGTTCTCCTAGGTTGAAGCATTCGTTTGCAGTAACAGTTTGAATTTTTAGCTTTCACTCTGTTTTCTCCTATATTGACAGATGCAGTTCGAACTATATCAAACACGGTTTCTGCTAGCTTCTTGAAACTTGACACAATCCATTAGTTCTACGTTCTATCTCTAAAGTTTGTTTCCTCTTGATGTACCCTAAAGCAGGGACTGGCGAATACACATATAATGAAAGGAGTTTCCAAACTTCCTAAACACTAGAGTCTCCTGAAATCTCAACATATATTTTTTCATCCAATCTTCATGATACTTTCAAGTAATGATCAGTACACCAATCCCACTTGGATGCTCAAGTTTCGTTCTTTTACGTTGAAGCATTCGTTTGCAGTAACATTTTGAATTTTTAGGTTTCACTCTGTTTTCTCCTATATTGACAGATGCAGTTAGAACTCTAAATCAAACACGGTTTGCGCTAGCTTCTTGAAACTTGACACAATACAGTAGTTCTATGTTCTATCTCGAAGGTTTGTTTCCTCTTGATGTAGCCTTAAGCAGATACTGGTGAATGACACATTCAATGAAAGGCGTTGTTAGGCGGCCAAAACACTAGAGTCTCCTGAAATCTCAACATAAATTTTTGCTTCCGACCTTCATGATACTTTCAAGTAATGAGCAGTACACCAATCAAACTTGGATGCCCAAGTTTCGTTCTCCTAGGTTGAAGCATTCGTTTGCAGTAACAGTTTGAATTTTTAGGGTTCACTCTGTTTTCTCCTATATTGACAGATGCAGTTCGAACTATATCAAACACGGTTTGTGCTACCTTCTTGAAACTTGACACAATACATTAGTTCTACGTTCTATCTCTAAGGTTTTTTTCCTCTTGATGTAGCCTAAAGCAGGGACCGGCGAATAACACTTATAATGAAAGGAGTTGCCAAACTTCAGAAACACTAGAGTCTCCTGAAATCTCAACATATATTTTTTCATCCAATCTTCATGATACTTTCAAGTAATGATCAGTACACCAATCCCACTTGGATGCTCAAGTTTCGTTCTTTTACGTTGAAGCATTCGTTTGTAGTAACAGTTTGAATTTTTAGGTTTCACTCTGTTTTCTCTTATATTGACAGATGCAGTTAGAACTCTAAATCAAACACAGTTTGTGCTACCTTCTTGAAACTTGACATAGTACAGTAGTTCTACGTTCTATCTCTAAGGTTTGTTTCCTCTTGATGTAGCCTTAAGCAGATACTGGTGAATGACACATTCAATGAAAGGCGTTGTTAGGCGGCCAAAACACTAGACTCTCCTGAAATCTCAACATAAATTTTTGCTTCCGACTTTCATGATACTTTCAAGTAATGAGCAGTACACCAATCAAACTTGGATGCCCAAGTTTCGTTCTCCTAGGTTGAAGCATTCGTTTGCAGTAACAGTTTGAATTTTTAGGTTTCACTCTGTTTTCTACTATATTGACAGATGCGTTCGAACTCTAAATCAAACACGGTTTGTGCTAGCTTCTTGAAACTTGACACAATTCATTAGTTCTACGTTCTATCTCTAAGGTTTGTTTTCTCTTGATGTAGCCTAAACCAGGGACTGGCGAATAACACTCATATTGAAGGGGTTGCCAAACTTCCAAAACACTAGACTCTCCTGAAATCTCAACATAAAGTTTTGCTTCCGACCTTCATGATACTTTCAAGTAATGATCAGTACACCAATCCCACTTGGATGCTCAAGTTTCGTTCTTTTACGTTGAAGCATTCGTTTGCAGTAACAGTTTGAATTTTTAGGTTTCACTCTGTTTTCTCCTATATTGACAGATGCAGTTAGAACTCTAAATCAAACACGGTTTGTGCTAGCTTCTTGAAACTTGACACAATACAGTAGTTCTACGTTCTATCTCTAAGGTTTGTTTCCTCTTGATGTAGCCTAAAGCAGATACTGGTGAATGACACATTCAATGAAAGGCGTTGTTAGGCGGCCAAAACACAAGAGTCTCCTGAAATCTCAACATAAATTTTTGCTTCCGACATTCATGATACTTTCAAGTAATGAGCAGTACACCAATCAAACTTGGATGCCCAAGTTTCGTTCTCCTAGGTTGAAGCATTCGTTTGCAGTAACTGTTTGAATTTTTAGGTTTCACTCTGTTTTCTACTATATTGACAGATGCGTTCGAACTCTAAATCCAACACGGTTTGTGCTAGCTTCTTGAAACTTGACACAATACAGTAGTTCTATGTTCTATCTCTAAGGTTTTTTTCCTCTTGATGTAGCCTTAAGCAGATACTGGTGAATGACACATTCAATGAAAGGCGTTGTTAGGCGGCCAAAACAATAGAGTCTCCTGAAATCTCAACATAAATTTTTGCTTCCGACCTTCATGATACTTTCAAGTAATGAGCAGTACACCAATCAAACTTGGATGCCCAAGTTTCGTTCTCCTAGTTTGAAGCATTCGTTTGCAGTAACAGTTTGAATTTTTAGGTTTCACTCTGTTTTCTACTATATTGACAGATGCGTTCGAACTCTAAATCAAACATGGTTTGTGCTAGCTTCTTGAAACTTGACACAATACATTAGTTCTACGTTCTATCTCTAAGGTTTGTTTCCTCTTGATGTAGCCTAAAGCAGGGACTGGCGAATAACACTCATATTGAAGGGGTTGCCAAACTTCCAAAACACTAGAGTCTCCTGAAATCTCAACATATATTTTTTCATCCAATCTTCATGATACTTTCAAGTAATGATCAGTACACCAATCCCACTTGGATGCTCAAGTTTCGTTCTTTTACGTTGAAGCATTCGTTTGCAGTAACAGTTTGAATTTTTAGGTTTCAATCTGTTTTCTCCTATAATGACAGATGCAGTTAGAACTCTAAATCAAACACGGTTTGTGCTAGCTTCTTGAAACTAGACACAATACATTAGTTCTACCTTCTATCTCTAAGGTTTGTTTCCTCTTGATGAAGCCTAAACAGGGAATGGCGAATAACACTTATAATGAAAAAAGTTGCCAAACTTCCAAAACACTAGCGTCTCCTGAAATCTCAACATATATTTTTTCACCCAATCTTCATGATACTTTCAAGTAATGATCAGTACACCAATCCCACTTGGATGCTCAAGTTTCGTTCTTTTACGTTGAAGCATTCGTTTGCAGTAACAGTTTGAATTTTTAGGTTTCACTCTGTTTTCTCCTATATTGACAGATGCAGTTAGAACTCTAAATCAAACACGGTTTGTGCTAGCTTCTTGAAACTTGACACAATACAGTAGTTCTATGTTCTATCTCTAAGGTTTGTTTCCTCTTGATGTAGCCTTAAGCAGATACTGGTGAATGACACATTCAATGAAAGGCGTTGTTAGGCGGAGAAAACACTAGACTCTCCTGAAATCTCAACATAAATTTTTGCTTCCGACCTTCATGATACTTTCAAGTAATGAGCAGTACACCAATCAAACTTGGATGCCCAAGTTTTGTTCTCCTAGGTTGAAGCATTCGTTTGCAGTAACAGTTTGAATTTTTAGCTTTCACTCTGTTTTCTCGTATATTGACAGATGCAGTTCGAACTATATCAAACACGGTTTGTGCTAGCTTCTTGAAACTTGACACAATACATTAGTTCTATGTTCTATCTCTAAGGTTTGTTTCCTCTTGATGTAGCCCAAAGCAGGGACTGGCGAATAACACTCATATTGAAGGGGCTGCCAAATTTCCAAATCACTAGAGTCTCCTGAAATCTCAACATATATTTTTTCATCCAATCTTCATGATACTTTCAAGTAATGATCAGTACACCAATCCCACTTGGATGCTCAAGTTTCGTTCTTTTACGTTGAAGCATTCGTTTGCAGTAACAGTGTGAATTTTTAGGTTTCACTCTGTTTTCTCCTATATTGACAGATGCAGTTAGAACTCTAAATCAAACACAGTTTGTGCTAGCTTCTTGAAACTTGACACAATAAAGTAGTTCTACGTTCTATCTCTAAGGTTTGTTTCCTCTTGATGTCGCCTTAAGCAGATACTGGTGAATGACACATTCAATGAAAGGCGTTGTTAGGCGGCCAAAACACTAGAGTCTCCTGAAATCTCAACATAAATTTTTGCTTCCGACCTTCATGATACTTTCAAGAAATGAGCAGTACACCAATCAAACTTGGATGCCCAAGTTTCGTTCTCCTAGGTTGAAGCATTCGTTTGCAGTAACAGTTTGAA
This sequence comes from Callospermophilus lateralis, assembly GCF_048772815.1. Classification (NCBI taxonomy): domain Eukaryota; kingdom Metazoa; phylum Chordata; class Mammalia; order Rodentia; family Sciuridae; genus Callospermophilus; species Callospermophilus lateralis. The sequence goes on along the minus strand of NW_027514134.1, from coordinate 29,673 downwards.
TTTTTAGCTTTCACTCTGTTTTCTCGTATATTGACAGATGCAGTTCGAACTATATCAAACACGGTTTCTGCTAGCTTCTTGAAACTTGACACAATCCATTAGTTCTACGTTCTATCTCTAAAGTTTGTTTCCTCTTGATGTACCCTAAAGCAGGGACTGGTGAATACACATATAATGAAAGGAGTTTCCAAACTTCCTAAACACTAGAGTCTCCTGAAATCTCAACATATATTTTTTCATCCAATCTTCATGATACTTTCAAGTAATGATCAGTACACCAATCCCACTTGGATGCTCAAGTTTCGTTCTTTTACGTTGAAGCATTCGTTTGCAGTAACATTTTGAATTTTTAGGTTTCACTCTGTTTTCTCCTATATTGACAGATGCAGTTAGAACTCTAAATTAAACACGGTTTGCGCTAGCTTCTTGAAACTTGACACAATACAGTAGTTCTATGTTCTATCTCGAAGGTTTGTTTCCTCTTGATGTAGCCTTAAGCAGATACTGGTGAATGACACATTCAATGAATGGCGTTGTTAGGCGGCCAAAACACTAGATTCTCCTGAAATCTCAACATAAATTTTTGCTTCCGACCTTCATGATACTTTCAAGTAATGAGCATTACACCAATCAAACTTGGATGCCCAAGTTTCGTTCTCCTAGGTTGAAGCATTCGTTTGCAGTAACAGTTTGAATTTTTAGGTTTCACTCTGTTTTCTCCTATATTGACAGATGCAGTTCGAACTATATCAAACACGGTTTGTGCTACCTTCTTGAAACTTGACACAATACATTAGTTCTACGTTCTATCTCTAAGGTTTGTTTCCTCTTGATGTAGCCTAAAGCAGGGACTGGCGCATAACACTTATAATGAAAGGAGTTGCCAAACTTCCGAAACACTAGAGTCTCCTGAAATCTCAACATATATTTTTTCATCCAATCTTCATGATACTTTCAAATAATGATCAGTACACCAATCCCACTTGGATGCTCAAGTTTCGTTCTTTTGCGTTGAAGCATTCGTTTGCAGTAACAGTTTGAATTTTTAGGTTTCACTCTGTTTTCTCTTATATTGACAGATGCAGTTAGAACTCTAAATCAAACACGGTTTGTGCTACCTTCTTGAAACTTGACACAATACAGTAGTTCTACGTTCTATCTCTAAGGTTTGTTTCCTCTTGATGTAGCCTTAAGCAGATACTGGTGAATGACACATTCAATGAAAGGCGTTGTTAGGCGGCCAAAACACTAGACTCTCCTGAAATCTCAACATAAATTTTTGCTTCCGACCTTCATGATACTTTCAAGTAATGAGCAGTACACCAATCAAACTTGGATGCCCAAGTTTCGTTCTCCTAGGTTGAAGCATTCGTTTGCAGTAACAGTTTGAATTTTTAGGTTTCACTCTGTTTTCTACTATATTGACAGGTGCGTTCGAACTCTAAATCAAACACGGTTTGTGCTAGCTTCTTGAAACTTGACACAATTCATTAGTTCTACGTTCTATCTCTAAGGTTTGTTTTCTCTTGATGTAGCCTAAACCAGGGACTGGCGAATAACACTCATATTGAAGGGGTTGCCAAACTTCCAAAACGCTGGAGTCTCCTGAAATCTCAACATATATTTTTTCATCCAATCTTCATGATACTTTCAAGTAATGATCAGTACACCAATCCCACTTGGATGCTCAAGTTTCGTTCTTTTACGTTGAAGCATTTGTTTGCAGTAACAGTGTGAATTTTTAGGTTTCACTCTGTTTTCTCCTATATTGACAGATGCAGTTAGAACTCTAAATCAAACACGGTTTGTGCTAGCTTCTTGAAACTTGACACAATACAGTAGTTCTACGTTCTATCACTAAGGTTTGTTTCCTCTTGATGTAGCCTTAAGCAGATACTGGTGAATGACACATTCAATGAAAGGCGTTGTTAGGCGGCCAAAGCACTAGAGTCTCCTGAAATCTCAACATAAATTTTTCTTCCGACCTTCATGATACTTTCAAGTAATGAGCAGTACACCAATCAAACTTGGATGCCCAAGTTTCGTTCTCCTAGGTTGAAGCATTCGTTTGCAGTAACATTTTGAATTTTAAGGTTTCACTCTCTTTTCTCCTATATTGACAGATGCAGTTAAAACTCTAAATCAAACACGGTTTGTGCTAGGTTCTTGAAACTTGACACAATACATTAGTTCTATGTTCTATCTCTAAGGTTTGTTTTTTCTTGATGTAGCCTTAAGCAGATACTGGTGAATGACACATTCAATGAAAGGAGTTGCAAACTTACAAAACACTAGAGTCTCCTGAAATCTCAACATATATTTTTTCATCCAATCTTTATGATACTTTCAAGTAATGATCAGTACACCAATCCCACTTGGATGCTCAAGTTTTGTTTGTTTACGTTGAAGCATTTGTTTGCAGTAACAGTGTGAATTTTTAGGTTCACTCTGTTTTCTCCTATATTGACAGATGCAGTTAGAACTCTAAATCAAACACGGTTTGTGCTAGCTTCTTGAAACTTGACACAATACAGTAGTTCTACGTTCTATCTCTAAGGTTTGTTTCCTCTTGATGTAGCCTTAAGCAGATACTGGTGAATGACAAATTCAATGAAAGGCGTGGTTAGGCGGTCAAAACACTAGAGTCTCCTGAAGTCTCAACATAAATTTTTGCTTCCGACCTTCATGATACTTTCAAGTAATGAGCAGTACACCAATCAAACTTGGATGCCCAAGTTTCGTTCTCCTAGGTTGAAGCATTCGTTTGCAGTAACATTTTGAATTTTAAGGTTTCACTCTCTTTTCTCCTATATTTACAGATGCAGTTAGAACTCTAAATCAAACACGGTTTGTGCTAGGTTCTTGAAACTTGACACAATACAGTAGTTCTATGTTCTATCTCTAAGGTTTGTTTCCTCTTGATGTAGCCTTAAGCAGATACTGGTGAATGACACTCATATTGAAGGGGTTGCCAAACTTCCAAATCACTAGAGTCTCCTGAAATCTCAACATATATTTTTTCATCCAATCTTCATGATACTTTCAAGTAATGATCAGTACAACAATCCCACTTGGATGCTCAAGTTTCGTTCTTTTACGTTGAAGCTTTCGTTTGCAGTAACAATTTGAATTTTTAGGTTTCACTCTGTTTTCTCCTATATTGACAGATGCAGTTAGAACTCTAAATCAAACACGGTTTGTGCTAGCTTCTTGAAAGTTGACACAATACAGTAGTTCTACGTTCTATCTCTAAGGTTTGTTTCCTCTTGATGTTGCCTTAAGCAGATACTGGTGAATGACACAATCAATGAAAGGCGTTGTTAGGCGGCCAAAACACTAGAGTCTCCTGAAATCTCAACATAAATTTTAGCTTCCGACCTTCATGATACTTTCAAGTAATGAGCAGTACACCAATCAAACTTGGATGCCCAAGTTTCATTCTCCTAGGTTGAATCATTCGTTTGTAGTAACAGTTTGAATTTTTAGCCTTCACTCTGTTTTCTCGTATATTGACAGATGCAGTTCGAACTATATCAAACACGGTTTCTGCTAGCTTCTTGAAACTTGACAATATCCATTAGTTCTACGTTCTATTTCTAAAGTTTGTTTCCTCTTGATGTAGCCTAAAGCAGGGACTGGCGAATAACACTTATAATGAAAGGAGTTGCCAAACTTCCAAAACACTAGAGTCTCCTGAAATCTCAACATATATTTTTTCATCCAATCTTCATGATACTTTCAAGTAATGATCAGTACACCAATCCCACTTGGATGCTCAAGTTTCGTTCTTTTACGTTGAAGCATTCGTTTGCAGTAACAGTTTGAATTTTTAGGTTTCACTCTGTTTTCTCCTATATTGACAGATGCAGTTAGAACTCTAAATCAAACACGGTTTGTGCTAGCTTCTTGAAACTTGACACAATACAGTAGTTCTACGTTCTATCTCTAAGGTTTGTTTCCTCTTGATGTAGCCTTAAGCAGATACTGGTGAATGACACATTCAATGAAAGGCGTTGTTAGGCGGCCAAAACACTAGAGTCTCCTGAAATCTCAACATAAATTTTTGCTTCCGACCTTCATGATACTTTCAAGTAATGAGCAGTACACCAATCAAACTTGCATGCCCAAGTTTCGTTCTGCTTGGTTGAAGCATTCGTTTGCAGTAACATTTTGAATTTTTAGGTTTCACTCTGTTTTCTCGTATATTGACAGATGCAGTTCGAACTATATCAAACACGGTTTCTGCTAGCTTCTTGAAACTTGACGCAATCCATTAGTTCTACGTTCTATCTCTAAAGTTTGTTTCCTCTTGATGTACCCTAAAGCAGGGACTGGCGAATACACTTATAATGAAAGGAGTTTCCAAACTTCCTAAACACTAGAGTCTCCTGAAATCTCAACATATATTTTTTCATCCAATCTTCATGATACTTTCAGTAATGATCAGTACACCAATCCCACTTGGATGCTCAAGTTTCGTTCTTTTACATTGAAGCATTCGTTTGCAGTAACATTTTGAATTTTTAGGTTTCACTCTGTTTTCTCCTATATTGACAGATGCAGTTAGAACTCTAAATCAAACACGGTTTGCGCTAGCTTCTTGAAACTTGACACAATACAGTAGTTCTATGTTCTATCTCGAAGGTTTGTTTCCTCTTGATGTAGCCTTAAGCAGATACTGTTGAATGACACATTCAATGAATGGCGTTGTTAGGCGGCCAAAACACTAGATTCTCCTGAAATCTCAACATAAATTTTTGCTTCCGACCTTCATGATACTTTCAAGTAATGAGCAGTACACCAATCAAACTTGGATGCCCAAGTTTCGTTCTCCTAGGTTGAAGCATTCGTTTGCAGTAACAGTTTGAATTTTTAGGTTTCACTCTGTTTTCTCCTATATTGACAGATGCAGTTCGAACTATATCAAACACGGTTTGTGCTACCTTCTTGAAACTTGACACAATACATTAGTTCTACGTTCTATCTCTAAGGTTTGTTTCCTCTTGATGTAGCCTAAAGCAGGGACTGGCGCATAACACTTATAATGAAAGGAGTTGTCAAACTTCCGAAACACTAGAGTCTCCTGAAATCTCAACATATATTTTTTCATCCAATCTTCATGATACTTTCAAATAATGATCAGTACACCAATCCCACTTGGATGCTCAAGTTTCGTTCTTTTGCGTTGAAGCATTCGTTTGCAGTAACAGTTTGAATTTTTAGGTTTCACTCTGTTTTCTCTTATATTGACAGATGCAGTTAGAACTCTAAATCAAACACGGTTTGTGCTACCTTCTTGAAACTTGACACAATACAGTAGTTCTACGTTCTATCTCTAAGGTTTGTTTCCTCTTGATGTAGCCTTAAGCAGATACTGGTGAATGACACATTCAATGAAAGGCGTTGTTACGCGGCCAAAACACTAGAGTCTCCTGAAATCTCAACATAAATTTTTGCTTCCGACCTTCATGATACTTTCAAGTAATGAGCAGTACACCAATCAAACTTGGATGCCCAAGTTTCGTTCTCCTAGGTTGAAGCATTCGTTTGCAGTAACAGTTTGAATTTTTAGGTTTCACTCTGTTTTCTACTATATTGACAGATGCGTTCGAACTCTAAATCAAACACGGTTTGTGCTAGCTTCTTGAAACTTGACACAATTCATTAGTTCTACGTTCTATCTCTAAGGTTTGTTTTCTCTTGATGTAGCCTAAAGCAGGGACTGGCGAATAACACTCATATTGAAGGGGTTGCCAAACTTCCAAAACGCTGGAGTCTCCTGAAATCTCAACATATATTTTTTCATCCAATCTTCATGATACTTTCAAGTAATGATCAGTACACCAATCCACTTGGATGCTCAAGTTCGTTCTTTTACGTTGAAGCATTCGTTTGCACTAACAGTGTGAATTTTTAGGTTTCACTCTGTTTTCTCCTATATTGACAGATGCAGTTAGAACTCTAAATCAAACACGGTTTGTGCTAGCTTCTTGAAACTTGACACAATACAGTAGTTCTACGTTCTATCACTAAGGTTTGTTTCCTCTTGATGTAGCCTTAAGCAGATACTGGTGAATGACACATTCAATGAAAGGCGTTGTTAGGCGGCCAAAGCACTAGAGTCTCCTGAAATCTCAACATAAATTTTTCTTCCGACCTTCATGATACTTTCAAGTAATGAGCAGTACACCAATCAAACTTGGATGCCCAAGTTTCGTTCTCCTAGGTTGAAGCATTCGTTTGCAGTAACATTTTGAATTTTAAGGTTTCACTCTCTTTTCTCCTATATTGACAGATGCAGTTAAAACTCTAAATCAAACACGGTTTGTGCTAGGTTCTTGAAACTTGACACAATACATTAGTTCTATGTTCTATCTCTAAGGTTTGTTTCCTCTTGATGTAGCCTTAAGCAGATACTGGTGAATGACACATTCAATGAAAGGAGTTGCCAAACTTACAAAACACTAGAGTCTCCTGAAATCTCAACATATATTTTTTCATCCAATCTTCATGATACTTTCAAGTAATGATCAGTACACAATCCCACTTGGATGCTCAAGTTTCGTTTGTTTACGTTGAAGCATTTGTTTGAAGTAACAGTGTGAATTTTTAGGTTTCACTCTGTTTTCTCCTATATTGACAGATGCAGTTAGAACTCTAAATCAAACACGGTTTGTGCTACCTTCTTGAAACTTGACACAATACAGTAGTTCTACGTTCTATCTCTAAGGTTTGTTTCCTCTTGATGTAGCCTTAAGCAGATACTGGTGAATGACACATTCAATGAAAGGCGTGGTTAGGCGGTCAAAACACTAGAGTCTCCTGAAGTCTCAACATAAATTTTTGCTTCCGACCTTCATGATACTTTCAAGTAATGAGCAGTACACCAATCAAACTTGGATGCCCAAGTTTCGTTCTCCTAGGTTGAAGCATTCGTTTGCAGTAACATTTTGAATTTTAAGGTTTCACTCTCTTTTCTCCTATATTGACAGATGCTGTTAGAACTCTAAATCAAACACGGTTTGTGCTAGGTTCTTGAAACTTGACACAATACAGTAGTTCTATGTTCTATCTCTAAGGTTTGTTTCCTCTTGATGTAGCCTTAAGCAGATACTGGTGAATGACACTCATATTGAAGGGGTTGCCAAATTTCCAAATCACTAGACTCCTGAAATCTCAACATATATTTTTTCATCCAATCTTCATGATACTTTCAAGTAATGATCAGTACACCAATCCCACTTGGATGCTCAAGTTTCGTTCTTTTACGTTGAAGCATTCGTTTGCAGTAACAGTGTGAATTTTTAGGTTTCACTCTGTTTTCTCCTATATTGACAGATGCAGTTAGAACTCTAAATCAAACACGGTTTGTGCTAGCTTCTTGAAACTTGACACAATACAGTAGTTCTATGTTCTATCTCGAAGGTTTGTTTCCTCTTGATGTAGCCTTAAGCAGATACTGGTGAATGACACATTCAATGAAAGGCATTGTTAGGCGGTCAAAACACTAGATTCTCCTGAAATCTCAACATAAATTTTTGCTTCCGACCTTCATGATACTTTCAAGTAATGAGCAGTACACCAATCCAGCTTGGATGCCCAAGTTTCGTTCTCCTAGGTTGAAGCATTCGTTTGCAGAAACAGTTTGAATTTTTAGGTTTCACTCTGTTTTCTCCTATATTGACAGATGCAGTTCGAACTATATCAAACACGGTTTGTGCTACCTTCTTGAAACTTGACACAATACATTAGTTCTACGTTCTACCTCTAAGGTTTGTTTCCTCTTGATGTAGCCTAAAGCAGGGACTGGCGAATAACACTTATAATGAAAGGAGTTGCCAAACTTCCGAAACACTAGAGTCTCCTGAAATCTCAACATATATTTTTTCATCCAATCTTCATGATACTTTCAAGTAATGATCAGTACACCAATCCCACTTGGATGCTCAAGTTTCGTTCTTTTACGTTGAAGCATTCGTTTGCAGTAACAGTTTGAATTTTTAGGTTTCACTCTGTTTTCTCTTATATTGACAGATGCCGTTAGAACTCTAAATCAAACACGGTTTGTGCTACCTTCTTGAAACTTGACACAATACAGTAGTTCTACGTTCTATCTCTAAGGTTTGTTTCCTCTTGATGTAGCCTTAAGCAGATACTGGTGAATGACACATTCAATGAAAGGCGTTGTTAGGCGGCCAAAACACTAGACTCTCCTGAAATCTCAACATAAATTTTTGCTTCCGACCTTCATGATACTTTCAAGTAATGAGCAGTACACCAATCAAACTTGGATGCCCAAGTTTCGTTCTCCTAGGTTGAAGCATTCGTTTGCAGTAACAGTTTGAATTTTTAGGTTTCACTCTGTTTTCTACTATATTGACAGATGCGTTCGAACTCTAAATCAAACACGGTTTGTGCTAGCTTCTTGAAACTTGACACAATTCATTAGTTCAACGTTCTATCTCTAAGGTTTGTTTTCTCTTGATGTAGCCTAAAGCAGGGACTGGCGAATAACACTCATATTGAAGGGGTTGCCAAACTTCCAAAACGCTGGAGTCTCCTGAATCTCAACATATATTTTTTCATCCAATCTTCATGATACTTTCAAGTAATGATCAGTACACCAATCCCACTTGGTTGCTCAAGTTTCGTTCTTTTACGTTGAAGCATTTGTTTGCAGTAACAGTGTGAATTTTTAGGTTTCACTCTGTTTTCTCCTATATTGACAGATGCAGTTTGAACTCTAAATCAAACACGGTTTGTGCTAGCTTCTTGAAACTTGACACAATACAGTAGTTCTACGTTCTATCACTAAGGTTTGTTTCCTTTTGATGTAGCCTTAAGCAGATACTGGTGAATGACACATTCAATGAAAGGCGTTGTTAGGCGGCCAAAGCACTAGAGTCTCCTGAAATCTCAACATAAATTTTTGCTTCCAACCTTCATGATACTTTCAAGTAATGAGCAGTACACCAATCAAACTTGGATGCCCAAGTTTCGTTCTCCTAGTTTGAAGCATTCGTATGCAGTAACATTTTGAATTTTAAGGTTTCACTCTCTTTTCTCCTATATTGACAGATGCAGTTAAAACTCTAAATCAAACACGGTTTGTGCTAGCTTCTTGAAACTTGACACAATACATTAGTTCTACGTTCTATCTCTAAGGTTTGTTTCCTCTTGATGTAGCCTAAAGCAGGGACTGGCGAATAACACTTATAATGAAAGGAGTTGCCAAACTTCCAAAACACTAGAGTCTCCTGAAATCTCAACATATATTTTTTCATCCAATCTTCATGATACTTTCAAGTAATGATCAGTACACCAATCCCACTTGGATGCTCAAGTTTCGTTCTTTTACGTTGAAGCATTCGTTTGCAGTAACAGTTTGAATTTTTAGGTTTCACTTTGTTTTCTCCTATATTGACAGATGCAGTTAGAACTCTAAATCAAACACGGTTTGTGCTAGCTTCTTGAAACTTGACACAATACAGTAGTTCTACGTTCTGTCTCTAAGGTTTGTTTCCTCTTGATGTAGCCTTAAGCAGATACTGGTGAATGACACATTCAATGAAAGGCGTTGTTAGGCGGCCAAAACACTAGAGTCTCCTGAAATCTCAACATAAATTTTTGCTTCCGACCTTCATGATACTTTCAAGTAATGAGCAGTACACCAATCAAACTTGGATGCCCAAGTTTCGTTCTCCTAGGTTGAAGTATTCGTTTGCAGTAACAGTTTGAATTGTTAGGTTTCACTATGTTTTCTACTATATTGACAGATGCGTTCGAACTCTAAATCAAACACGGTTTGTGCTAGCTTCTTGAAACTTGACACAACACATTAGTTCTACGTTCTATCTCTAAGGTTTGTTTCCTCTTGATGTAGCCTAAAGCAGGGACTGGCAAATAACACTCATATTGAAGGGGTTGCCAAACTTCTAAAACACTAGAGTCTCCTGAAATCTCAACATATATTTTTTCATCCATCTTCATGATACTTTCAAGTAATGATCAGTACACCAATCCCACTTGGATGCTCAAGTTTCGTTCTTTTACGTTAAAGCATTCGTTTGCAGTAACAGTGTGAATTTTTAGGTTTCACTCTGTTTTCTCCTATATTGACAGATGCAGTTAGAACTCTAAATATAACACGGTTTGTGCTAGCTTCTTGAAACTTGACACAATACAGTAGTTCTACGTTCTATCTCTAAGGTATGTTTCCTCTTGATGTAGCCATAAGCAGATACTGGTGAATGACACATTCAATGAAAGGCGTTGTTAGGCGGCCAAAACACTAGACTCTCCTGAAATCTCAACATAAATTTTTGCTTCCGAACTTCATGATACTTTCAAGTAATGAGCAGTACACTAATCAAACTTGGATGCCCAAGTTTCGTTCTCCTAGGTTGAAGCATTCGTTTGCAGTAACAGTTTGAATTTTTAGGTTTCACTCTGTTTTCTCCTATATTGACAGATGCAGTTCGAACTATATCAAACACGGTTTGTGCTACCTTCTTGAAACTTGACACAATACATTAGTTCTACGTTCTATCTCTAAGGTTTGTTTCCTCTTGATATAGCCTAAAGCAGGGACTGGCAAATAACACTCATATTGAAGGGGTTGCCAAACTTCCAAAACACTAGAGTCTCCTGAAATCTCAACATATATTTTTTCATCCAATCTTCATGATACTTTCAGGTAATGACCAGTACACCAATCGCACTTGGATGCTCAAGTTTCGTTCTTTTACGTTGAAGCATTCGTTTGCAGTAACAGTTTGAATTTTTAGGTTTCACTCTGTTTTCTCCTATATTGACAGATGCAGTTAGAACTCTAAATCAATCACGGTTTGTGCTAGCTTCTTGAATCTTGACACAATACATTAGTTCTACGTTCCATCTCTAAGGTTTGTTTCCTCTTGTTGTAGCCTTAAGCAGATACTGGTGAATGACACATTCAATGAAAGGCGTTGTTAGGCGGCCAAAACACTAGAGTCTCCTGAAATCTCAACATAAAGTTTTGCTTCCGACCTTCATGATACTTTCAAGTAATGAGCATACACCAATCAAACTCGGATGCCCAAGTTTAGTTCTCCTAGGTTGAAGCATTCGTTTGCAGTAACAGTTTGAATTTTTAGCTTTCACTGTGTTTTCTCGTATATTGACAGATGCAGTTCGAACTATATCAAACACGGTTTGTGCTAGCTTCTTGAAACTTGACACAATACATTAGTTCTACGTTCTATCTCTAAGTTTTGTTTCCTCTTGATGTAGCCTAAAGCAGGGACTGGCGAATAACACTTATAATGAAAGGAGTTGCCAAACTTCCAAAACACTAGAGTCTCCTGAAATCTCAACATATATTCTTTCATCCAATCTTCATGATACTTTCAAGTAATGATCAGTACACCAATCCCACTTGGATGCTCAAGTTTCGTTCTTTTACGTTGAAGCATTCGTTTGCAGTAACAGTTTGAAATTTTAGGTTTCACTCTGTTTTCTCCTATATTGACAGATGCAGTTAGAACTCTAAATCAAACACGGTTTGTGCTAGCTTCTTGAAACTTGACACAATACAGTAGTTCTACGTTCTATCTCTAAGGTTTGTTTCCTCTTGATGTAGCCTTAAGCAGATACTGGTGAATGACACATTCATTGAAAGGCGTTGTTAGGCGGCCAGAACACAAGACTCTCCTGAAATCTCAACATAAATTTTTGCTTCCGACCTTCATGATACTTTCAAGTATTGAGCAGTACACCAATCAAACTTGGATGCCCAAGTTTCGTTCTCCTAGGTTGAAGCATTCGTTTGCAGTAACAGTTTGAATTTTTAGGTTTCACTCTGTTTTCTACTATATTGACAGATGCGTTCGAACTCTAAATCAAACACGGTTTGTGCTAGCTTCTTGAAACTTGACACAATACAGTAGTTTACGTTCTATCTCTAAGGTTTGTTTCCTCTTGATGTAGCCTAAAGCAGGGACTGGCGAATAACACTTATAATGAAAGGAGTTGCCACACTTCCAAAACACTAGAATCTCCTGAAATCTCAACATATATTTTTTCATCTAATCTTCATGATACTTTCAAGTAATGATCAGTACACCAATCCCACTTGGATGCTCAAGTTTCGTTCTTTTACGTTGAAGCATTCGTTTGCAGTAACAGTTTGAATTTTTAGGTTTCACTGTTTTCTCCTATATTGACAGATGCAGTTAGAACTCTAAATCTAACACGGTTTGTGCTAGCTTCTTGAAACTTGACACAATACAGTAGTTCTACGTTCTATCTCTAAGGTTTGTTTCCTCTTGATGTAGCCTAAACCAGATACTGGTGAATGACACATTCAATGAAAGGCGTTGTTAGGCGGCCAAAACACTAGACTCTCCTGAAATCTCAACTTAAATTTTTGCTTCCGACCTTCATGATACTTTCAAGTAATGAGCAGTACACCAATCAAACTTGGATGCCCTAGTTTCGTTTTCCTAGGTTGAAGAATTCGTTTGCAGTAACAGTTTGAATTTTTAGGTTTCACTCTGTTTTCTACTATATTGACAGATACGTTCGAACTCTAAATCAAACACGGTTTGTGCTAGCTTCTTGAAACTTGACTCAACACATTAGTTCTACGTTCTATCTCTAAGGTTTGGTTCCTCTTGATGTAGCCTAAAGCAGGGACTGGCAAATAACACTCATATTGAAGGGGTTGCCAAACTTCTAAAACACTAGAGTCTCCTGAAATCTCAACATATATTTTTTCATCCAATCTTCATGATACTTTCAAGTAATGATCAGTACACCAATCCCACTTGGATGCTCAAGTTTCGTTCTTTTACGTTGCAGCATTCGTTTGCAGTTACAGTGTGAATATTTAGGTTTCACTCTGTTTTCTCCTATATTGACAGATGCAGTTAGAACTCTAAATATAACACGGTTTGAGCTAGCTTCTTGAAACTTGACACAATACAGTAGTTCTACGTTCTATCTCTAATGTATGTTTCCTCTTGATGTAGCCTTAAGCAGATAGTGGTGAATGACACATTCAATGAAAGGCGTTGTTAGGCGGCCAGAACACTAGACTCTCCTGAAATCTCAACATAAATTTTTGCTTCCGACCTTCATGATACTTTCAAGTAATGAGCAGTACACCAATCAAACTTGGATGCCCAAGTTTCGTTCTCCTAGGTTGAAGCATTCGTTTGCAGTAACAGTTTGAATTTTTAGGTTTCACTCTGTTTTCTCCTATATTGACAGATGCAGTTTGAACTATATCAAACACGGTTTGTGCTACCTTCTTGAAACTTGACACAATACATTAGTTCTACGTTCTATCTCTAAGGTTTGTTTCCTCTTGATGTAGCCTAAAGCAGGGACTGGCGAATAACACTCATATTGAAGGGGTTGCCAAACTTCGAAAACACAAGAGTCTCCTGAAATCTCAACATATATTTTTTCATCCAATCTTCATGATACTTTCAAGTAATGATCAGTACACCAATCCCACTTGGATGCTCAAGTTTCGTTCTTTTACGTTGAAGCATTCGTTTGCAGTAACAGTTTGAATTTTTAGGTTTCACTCTGTTTTCTCCTATATTGACAGATGCATTTCGAACTATATCAAACACGGTTTCTGCTAGCTTCTTGAAACTTGACACAATACAGTAGTTCTATGTTCTATCTCCAAGGTTTGTTTCCTCTTGATGTAGCCTAAAGCAGGGACTTGCGAATAACACTTATATTGAAGGGGTTGCCAAACTTCCAAAACACTAGAGTCTCCTGAAATCTCAACAGATATTTTTTCATCCAATCTTCATGATACTTTCAAGTAATGATCAGTACACCAATCTCACTTGGTTGCTCAAGTTTCGTTCTTTTACGTTGAAGCATTCGTTTGCAGTAACAGTTTCAATTTTTAGGTTTCACTCTGTTTTCTCCTATATTGACAGATGCAGTTAGAACTCTAAATCAAACACGGTTTGTGCTAGCTTCTTGAAACTTGACACAATACAGTAGTTCTATGTTCTATCTCTAAGGTTTGTTTCCTCTTGATGTAGCCTTAAGCAGATACTGGTGAATGACACATTCAATGAAAGGCGTTGTTAGGCGGCCAAAACACTAGAGTCTCCTGAAATCTCAACATAAATTTTTGCTTCCGACCTTCATGATACTTTCAAGTAATGAGCAGTACACCAATCAAACTTGGATGCCCAAGTGTCGTTCTCCTAGGTTGAAGCATCCTTTTGCAGTAACAGTTTGAATTTTTAGCTTTCACTCTGTTTTCTCGTATATTGACAGATGCAGTTCGAACTATATCAAACACGGTTTTTGCTAGCTTCTTGAAACTTGACACAATGCATTAGTTCTACGTTATATCTCTAAGGTGTGTTTCCTCTTGATGTAGCCTAAAGCAGGGACTGTCGAATAACACTTATAATGAAAGGAGTTGCCAAACTTCCCAAACACTAGAGTCTCCTGAAATCTCAACATATACTTTTTTTATACAATCTTCATGATACTTTCAAGTAATGATCAGTACACCAATCCCACTTGGATGCTCAAGTTTCGTTCTTTTACGTTGAAGCATTCGTTTGCAGTAACAGTTTGAATTTTTAGGTTTCACTCTGTTTTCTCCTATATTGACAGATGCAGTTAGAACTCTAAATATAACACGGTTTGTGCTAGCTTCTTGAAACTTGACACAATACACTAGTTCTAGGTTCCATCTCTAAGGTTTGTTTCCTCTTGATGTAGCCTAAAGCAGGTACTGGTGAATGACACATTCAATGAAAGGCGTTGTTAGGAGGCCAAAACACAAGAGTCTCCTGAAATCTCAACATAAATTTTCTTCCGACCTTCATGATACTTTCAAGTAATGAGCAGTACACCAATCAAACTTGGATGCCCAAGTTTCGTTCTCCTAGGTTGAAGCATTCGTTTGCAGTAACAGTTTGAATTTTTAGGTTTCACTCTGTTTTCTACTATATTGACAGATGCGTTCGAACTCTAAATCCAACACGGTTTGTGCTAGCTTCTTGAAACTTGACACAATACAGTAGTTCTATGTTCTATCTCTAAGGTTTGTTTCCTCTTGATGTAGCCTTAAGCAGATACTGGTGAATGACACATTCAATGAAAGGCGTTTTTAGGCGGCCAAAAAAATAGAGTCTACTGAAATCTCAACATAAATTTTTGCTTCCGACCTTCATGATACTTTCAAGTAATGAGCAGTACACCAATCAAACTTGGATGCCCAAGTTTCGTTCTCCTAGGTTGAAGCATTCGTTTGCAGTAACAGTTTGAATTTTTAGGTTTCACTCTGTTTTCTCCTATATTGACAGATGCAGTTAGAACTCTAAATCAAACACGGTTTGTGCTAGCTTCTTGAACTTGACAGAATACAGTAGTTCTATGTTCTATCTCTACGGTTTGTTTCCTCTTGATGTAGCCTTAAGCAGATACTGGTGAATGACACATTCAATGGAAGGCGTTGTTAGGCGGCCAAAACACTAGACTCTCCTGAAATCTCAACATAAATTTTTGCTTCCGACCTTCATGATACTTTCAAGTAATGAGCAGTACACCAATCAAACTTGGATGCCCAAGTTTCGTTCTCCTAGGTTGAAGCATTCGTTTGCAGTAACAGTTTGAATTTTTAGCTTTCACTCTGTTTTCTACTATATTGACAGATGCGTTCGAACTCTAAATCAAACACGGTTTGTGCTAGATTCTTGAAACTTGACACAACACATTAGTTCTACGTTCTATCTCTAAGGTTTGGTTCCTCTTGATGTAGCCTAAAGCAGGGACTGGCGAATAACACTCATATTGAAGGGGTTGCCAAACTTCTAAAACACTAGAGTCTCCTGAAATTTCAACATATATTTTTTCATCCAATCTTCATGATACTTTCAAGTAATTATCAGTACACCAATCCCACTTGGATGCTCAAGTTTCTTTCTTTTACGTTGAATCATTTGTTTGCAGTAACAGTGTGAATTTTTAGGTTTCACTCTGTTTTCTCCTATATTGACAGATGCAGTTAGAAATCTAAATATAACACGGTTTTTGCTAGCTTCGTGAAACTTGACACAATACAGTAGTTCTATGTTCTATCTCTACGGTTTGTTTCCTCTTGATGTAGCCTTAAGCAGATACTGGTGAATGACACATTCAATGGAAGGCGTTGTTAGGCGGCCAAAACACTAGACTCTCCTGAAATCTCAACATAAATTTTTGCTTCCGACCTTCATGATACTTTCAAGTAATGAGCAGTACACCAATCAAACTTGGATGCCCAAGTTTCGTTCTCCTAGGTTGAAGCATTCGTTTGCAGTAACAGTTTGAATTTTTAGGTTTCACTCTGTTTTCTCCTATATTGACAGATGCAGTTAGAACTCTAAATCAAACACGGTTTGTGCTAGCTTCTTGAAACTTGACAGAATACAGTAGTTCTATGTTCTATCTCTACGGTTTGTTTCCTCTTGATGTAGCCTTAAGCAGATACTGGTGAATGACACATTCAATGGAAGGCGTTGTTAGGCGGCCAAAACACTAGACTCTCCTGAAATCTCAACATAAATTTTTGCTTCCGACCTTCATGATACTTTCAAGTAATGAGCAGTACACCAATCAAACTTGGATGCCCAAGTTTCGTTCTCCTAGGTTGAAGCATTCGTTTGCAGTAACAGTTTGAATTTTTAGCTTTCACTCTGTTTTCTACTATATTGACAGATGCGTTCGAACTCTAAATCAAACACGGTTTGTGCTAGATTCTTGAAACTTGACACAACACATTAGTTCTACGTTCTATCTCTAAGGTTTGGTTCCTCTTGATATAGCCTAAAGCAGGACTGGCAAATAACACTCATATTGAGAGGGGTTGCCACACTTCCAAAACACTAGAGTCTCCTGAACTCTCAACATATATTTTTTCATCCAATCTTCATGATACTTTCAGGTAATGACCAGTACACCAATCGCACTTGGATGCTCAAGTTTCGTTCTTTTACGTTGAAGCATTCGTTTGCAGTAACAGTTTGAATTTTTAGGTTTCACTCTGTTTTCTCCTATATTGACAGATGCAGTTAGAACTCTAAATCAATCACGGTTTGTGCTAGCTTCTTGAATCTTGACACAATACATTAGTTCTACGTTCCATCTCTAAGGTTTGTTTCCTCTTGTTGTAGCCTTAAGCAGATACTGGTGAATGACACATTCAATGAAAGGCGTTGTTAGGCGGCCAAAACACTAGAGTCTCCTGAAATCTCAACATAAAGTTTTGCTTCCGACATTCATGATACTTTCAAGTAATGAGCAGTACACCAATCAAACTTGGATGCCCTAGTTTCGTTTTCCTAGGTTGAAGAATTCGTTTGCAGTAACAGTTTGAATTTTTAGGTTTCACTCTGTTTTCTACTATATTGACAGATACGTTCGAACTCTAAATCAAACACGGTTTGTGCTAGCTTCTTGAAACTTGACTCAACACATTAGTTCTACGTTCTATCTCTAAGGTTTGGTTCCTCTTGATGTAGCCTAAAGCAGGGACTGGCAAATAACACTCATATTGAAGGGGTTGCCAAACTTCTAAAACACTAGAGTCTCCTGAAATCTCAACATATATTATTTCATCCAATCTTCATGATACTTTCAAGTAATGATCAGTACACCAATCCCACTTGGATGCTCAAGTTTCGTTCTTTTACGTTGCAGCATTCGTTTGCAGTTACAGTGTGAATATTTAGGTTTCACTCTGTTTTCTCCTATATTGACAGATGCAGTTAGAACTCTAAATATAACACGGTTTGAGCTAGCTTCTTGAAACTTGACACAATACAGTAGTTCTACGTTCTATCTCTAATGTATGTTTCCTCTTGATGTAGCCTTAAGCAGATAGTGGTGAATGACACATTCAATGAAAGGCGTTGTTAGGCGGCCAGAACACTAGACTCTCCTGAAATCTCAACATAAATTTTTGCTTCCGACCTTCATGATACTTTCAAGTAATGAGCAGTACACCAATCAAACTTGGATGCCCAAGTTTCGTTCTCCTAGGTTGAAGCATTCGTTTGCAGTAACAGTTTGAATTTTTAGGTTTCACTCTGTTTTCTCCTATATTGACAGATGCAGTTTGAACTATATCAAACACGGTTTGTGCTACCTTCTTGAAACTTGACACAATACATTAGTTCTACGTTCTATCTCTAAGGTTTGTTTCCTCTTGATGTAGCCTAAAGCAGGGACTGGCGAATAACACTCATATTGAAGGGGTTGCCAAACTTCGAAAACACAAGAGTCTCCTGAAATCTCAACATATATTTTTTCATCCAATCTTCATGATACTTTCAAGTAATGATCAGTACACCAATCCCACTTGGATGCTCAAGTTTCGTTCTTTTACGTTGAAGCATTCGTTTGCAGTAACAGTTTGAATTTTTAGGTTTCACTCTGTTTTCTCCTATATTGACAGATGCATTTCGAACTATATCAAACACGGTTTGTGCTAGCTTCTTGAAACTTGACACAATACAGTAGTTCTATGTTCTATCTCCAAGGTTTGTTTCCTCTTGATGTAGCCTAAAGCAGGGACTTGCGAATAACACTTATATTGAAGGGGTTGCCAAACTTCCAAAACACTAGAGTCTCCTGAAATCTCAACAGATATTTTTTCATCCAATCTTCATGATACTTTCAAGTAATGATCAGTACACCAATCTCACTTGGTTGCTCAAGTTTCGTTCTTTTACGTTGAAGCATTCGTTTGCAGTAACAGTTTCAATTTTTAGGTTTCACTCTGTTTTCTCCTATATTGACAGATGCAGTTAGAACTCTAAATCAAACACGGTTTGTGCTAGCTTCTTGAAACTTGACACAATACAGTAGTTCTATGTTCTATCTCTAAGGTTTGTTTCCTCTTGATGTAGCCTTAAGCAGATACTGGTGAATGACACATTCAATGAAAGGCGTTGTTAGGCGGCCAAAACACTAGAGTCTCCTGAAATCTCAACATAAATTTTTGCTTCCGACCTTCATGATACTTTCAAGTAATGAGCAGTACACCAATCAAACTTGGATGCCCAAGTGTCGTTCTCCTAGGTTGAAGCATCCTTTTGCAGTAACAGTTTGAATTTTTAGCTTTCACTCTGTTTTCTCGTATATTGACAGATGCAGTTCGAACTATATCAAACACGGTTTTTGCTAGCTTCTTGAAACTTGACACAATGCATTAGTTCTACGTTATATCTCTAAGGTGTGTTTCCTCTTGATGTAGCCTAAAGCAGGGACTGTCGAATAACACTTATAATGAAAGGAGTTGCCAAACTTCCCAAACACTAGAGTCTCCTGAAATCTCAACATATACTTTTTTTATACAATCTTCATGATACTTTCAAGTAATGATCAGTACACCAATCCCACTTGGATGCTCAAGTTTCGTTCTTTTACGTTGAAGCATTCGTTTGCAGTAACAGTTTGAATTTTTAGGTTTCACTCTGTTTTCTCCTATATTGACAGATGCAGTTAGAACTCTAAATATAACACGGTTTGTGCTAGCTTCTTGAAACTTGACACAATACACTAGTTCTAGGTTCCATCTCTAAGGTTTGTTTCCTCTTGATGTAGCCTAAAGCAGATACTGGTGAATGACACATTCAATGAAAGGCGTTGTTAGGAGGCCAAAACACAAGAGTCTCCTGAAATCTCAACATAAATTTTCTTCCGACCTTCATGATACTTTCAAGTAATGAGCAGTACACCAATCAAACTTGGATGCCCAAGTTTCGTTCTCCTAGGTTGAAGCATTCGTTTGCAGTAACAGTTTGAATTTTTAGGTTTCACTCTGTTTTCTACTATATTGACAGATGCGTTCGAACTCTAAATCCAACACGGTTTGTGCTAGCTTCTTGAAACTTGACACAATACAGTAGTTCTATGTTCTATCTCTAAGGTTTGTTTCCTCTTGATGTAGCCTTAAGCAGATACTGGTGAATGACACATTCAATGAAAGGCGTTTTTAGGCGGCCAAAAAAATAGAGTCTACTGAAATCTCAACATAAATTTTTGCTTCCGACCTTCATGATACTTTCAAGTAATGAGCAGTACACCAATCAAACTTGGATGCCCAAGTTTCGTTCTCCTAGGTTGAAGCATTCGTTTGCAGTAACAGTTTGAATTTTTAGGTTTCACTCTGTTTTCTCCTATATTGACAGATGCAGTTAGAACTCTAAATCAAACACGGTTTGTGCTAGCTTCTTGAAACTTGACAGAATACAGTAGTTCTATGTTCTATCTCTACGGTTTGTTTCCTCTTGATGTAGCCTTAAGCAGATACTGGTGAATGACACATTCAATGGAAGGCGTTGTTAGGCGGCCAAAACACTAGACTCTCCTGAAATCTCAACATAAATTTTTGCTTCCGACCTTCATGATACTTTCAAGTAATGAGCAGTACACCAATCAAACTTGGATGCCCAAGTTTCGTTCTCCTAGGTTGAAGCATTCGTTTGCAGTAACAGTTTGAATTTTTAGCTTTCACTCTGTTTTCTACTATATTGACAGATGCGTTCGAACTCTAAATCAAACACGGTTTGTGCTAGATTCTTGAAACTTGACACAACACATTAGTTCTACGTTCTATCTCTAAGGTTTGGTTCCTCTTGATGTAGCCTAAAGCAGGGACTGGCGAATAACACTCATATTGAAGGGGTTGCCAAACTTCTAAAACACTAGAGTCTCCTGAAATCTCAACATATATTTTTTCATCCAATCTTCATGATACTTTCAAGTAATGATCAGTACACCAATCCCACTTGGATGCTCAAGTTTCTTTCTTTTACGTTGAATCATTCGTTTGCAGTAACAGTGTGAATTTTTAGGTTTCACTCTGTTTTCTCCTATATTGACAGATGC
Organism: Callospermophilus lateralis; assembly: GCF_048772815.1. Classification (NCBI taxonomy): domain Eukaryota; kingdom Metazoa; phylum Chordata; class Mammalia; order Rodentia; family Sciuridae; genus Callospermophilus; species Callospermophilus lateralis. The sequence goes on along the minus strand of NW_027514134.1, from coordinate 8,769 downwards.
AGTTAGAAATCTAAATATAACACGGTTTTTGCTAGCTTCGTGAAACTTGACACAATACAGTAGTTCTACGTTCTATTTCTAAGGTATGTTTCCTCTTGATGTAGCCTTAAGCAGATACTGGTGAATGACACATTCAATGAAAGGCTTTGTTAGGCGGCCAGAACACTAGACTCTCCTGAAATCTCAACATATATTTTTTCATCCAATCTTCATGATATTTTCAAGTAATGATCAGTACACCAATCCCACTTGGATGCTCAAGTTTCGTTCTTTTACGTTGAAGCATTCGTTTGCAGTAACAGTTTGAATTTTTAGGTTTCACTCTGTTTTCTCCTATATTGACAGATGCAGTTAGAACTCTAAATCAAACACGGTTTGTGCTAGCTTCTTGAAACTTGACACAATACAGTAGTTCTACGTTCAATCTCTAAGGTTTGTTTCCTCTTGATGTAGCCTTAAGCAGATACTGGTGAATGACACATTCAATGAAATGCGTTGTTAGGCGGCCAAAACACTAGACTCTCCTGAAATCTCAACATAAATTTTTGCTTCCGACCTTCATGATACTTTCAAGTAATGAGCAGTACACCAATCAACCTTGGATGCCCAAGTTTCGTTCTCCTAGGTTGAAGCATTCGTTTGCAGTAACAGTTTGAATTTTTAGGTTTCACTCTGTTTTCTCCTATATTGACAGATTCGTTCGAACTCTAAATCAAACATGGTTTGTGCTAGCTTCTTGAAACTTGACACAACACATTAGTTCTACGTTCTATCTCTAAGGTTTGGTTCCTCTTGATGTAGCCTAAAGCAGGGACTGGCGAATAACACTCATATTGAAGGGGTTGCCAAACTTCTAAAACACTAGAGTCTCCTGAAATCTCAACATATATTTTTTCATCCAATCTTCATGATACTTTCAAGTAATGATCAGTACACCAATCCCACTTGGATGCTCAAGTTTCTTTCTTTTACGTTGAATCATTCGTTTGCAGTAACAGTGTGAATTTTTAGGTTTCACTCTGTTTTCTCCTATATTGACAGATGCAGTTAGAACTCTAAATATAACACGGTTTGTGCTAGCTTCTTGAAACTTGACACAATACAGTAGTTCTACGTTCTATCTCTAAGGTTTGTTTCCTCTTGATGTAGCCTTAAGCAGATACTGGTGAATGACACATTCAATGAAAGGCGGTGTTAGGCGGCCAAAACACTAGAGTCTCCTGAAATCTCAACATAAATTTTTGCTTCCGACCTTCATAATACTTTCAAGTAATGAGCAGTACACCATTCAAACTTGGATGCCCAAGTTTCGTTCTCCTAGGTTGAAGCATTCGTTTGCAGTAACAGTTTGAATTCTTAGGTTTCACTCTGTTTTCTCCTATATTGACAGATGCAGTTAGAACTCTAAATCAAACAAAGTTTGTGCTAGCTTCTTGAAACTTGACACAATACAGTAGTTCTACGTTCTATCTCTAAGGTTTGTTTCCTCTTGATGTAGCCTTAAGCAGATACTGGTGAATGACACATTCAATGAAAGGCGTTGTTAGGCGGCCAATTCATTAGAGTCTCCTGAAATCTCAACATAAATTTTTGCTTCCGAACTTCATGATACTTTCAAGTAATGAGCATACACCATTCAAACTTGGATGCCCAAGTTTCGTTCTCCTAGTTTGAAGCATTCGTTTGCAGTAACAGTTTGAATTTTTAGGTTTCACTCTGTTTTCTACTATATTGACACATGCGTTTGAACTCTAAATCAAACACGGTTTGTGCTAGCTTCTTGAAACTTGACACAATACAGTAGTTCTATGTTCTATCTCTAAGGTTTGTTTCCTCTTGATGTAGCCTAAAGCAGGGACTGGCGAATAACACTTATAATGAAAGGAGTTGCCAAACTTCCAAAACACTAGAGTCTCCTGAAATCTCAACATATATTTTTTCATCCAATCTTCATGATACTTTCAAGTAATGATCAGTACACCAATCTCACTTGGATGCTCAAGTTTCGTTCTTTTACGTTGAAGCATTCGTTTGCAGTAACAGTTTGAATTTTTAGGTTTCACTCTGTTTTCTCCTATATTGACAGATGCAGTTAGAACTCTAAATCAAACACGGTTTGTGCTAGCTTCTTGAAACTTGACACAATACAGTAGTTCTACGTTCTATCTCTAAGGTTTGTTTCCTCTTGATGTAGCCTTAAGCAGATACTGGTGAATGACACATTCAATGAAAGGCGTTGTTAGGCGGCCAAAACACTAGACTCTCCTGAAATCTCAACATAAATTTTTGCTTCCGACCTTCATGATACTTTCAAGTAATGAGCAGTACACCAATCAAACTTGGATGCCCAAGTTTCGTTCTCCTAGGTTGAAGAATTCGTTTGCAGTAACAGTTTGAATTTTTAGGTTTCACTCTGTTTTCTACTATATTGACAGATGCCTTCGAACTCTAAATCAAACACGGTTTGTGCTAGCTTCTAGAAACTTGACACAACACATTAGTTCTACGTTCTATCTCTAAGGTTTGGTTCCTCTTGATGTAGCCTAAAGCAGGGACTGGCGAATAACACTCATATTGAAGGGGTTGCCAAACTTCTAAAACACTAGAGTCTCCTGAAATCTCAACATATATTTTTTCATCCAATCTTCATGATACTTTCAAGTAATGATCAGTACACCAATCCCACTTGGATGCTCAAGTTTCTTTCTTTTACGTTGAATCATTCGTTTGCAGTAACAGTGTGAATTTTTAGGTTTCACTCTGTTTTCTCCTATATTGACAGATGAAGTTAGAAATCTAAATATAACACGGTTTTTGCTAGCTTCGTGAAACTTGACACAATACAGTAGTTCTACGTTCTATTTCTAAGGTATGTTTCCTCTTGATGTAGCCTTAAGCAGATACTGGTGAATGACACATTCAATGAAAGGCTTTGTTAGGCGGCCAGAACACTAGACTCTCCTGAAATCTCAACATATATTTTTTCATCCAATCTTCATGATACTTTCAAGTAATGATCAGTACACCAATCCCACTTGGATGCTCAAGTTTCGTTCTTTTACGTTGAAGCATTCATTTGCAGTAACAGTTTGAATTTTTAGGTTTCACTCTGTTTTCTCCTATATTGACAGATGCAGTTAGAACTCTAAATCAAACACGGTTTGTGCTAGCTTCTTGAAACTTGACACAATACAGTAGTTCTAAGTTCTATCTCTAAGGTTTGTTTCCTCTTGATGTAGCCTTAAGCAGATACTGGTGAATGACACATTCAATGAAATGCGTTGTTAGGCGGCCAAAACACTAGACTCTCCTGAAATCTCAACATAAATTTTTGCTTCCGACCTTCATGATACTTTCAAGTAATGAGCAGTACACCAATCAACCTTGGATGCCCAAGTTTCGTTCTCCTAGGTTGAAGCATTCGTTTGCAGTAACAGTTTGAATTTTTAGGTTTCACTCTGTTTTCTCCTATATTGACAGATTCGTTCGAACTCTAAATCAAACATGGTTTGTGCTAGCTTCTTGAAACTTGACACAACACATTAGTTCTACGTTCTATCTCTAAGGTTTGGTTCCTCTTGATGTAGCCTAAAGCAGGGACTGGCGAATAACACTCATATTGAAGGGGTTGCCAAACTTCTAAAACACTAGAGTCTCCTGAAATCTCAACATATATTTTTTCATCCAATCTTCATGATACTTTCAAGTAATGATCAGTACACCAATCCCACTTGGATGCTCAAGTTTCTTTCTTTTACGTTGAATAATTCGTTTGCAGTAACAGTGTGAATTTTTAGGTTTCACTCTGTTTTCTCCTATATTGACAGATGCAGTTAGAACTCTAAATATAACACGGTTTGTGCTAGCTTCTTGAAACTTGACACAATACAGTAGTTCTACGTTCTATCTCTAAGGTTTGTTTGCTCTTGATGTAGCCTTAAGCAGATACTGGTGAATGACACATTCAATGAAAGGCGTTGTTAGGCGGCCAAAACACTAGAGTCTCCTGAAATCTCAACATAAATTTTTGCTTCCGACCTTCATAATACTTTCAAGTAATGAGCCGTACACCAATCAAACTTGGATGCCCAAGTTTCGTTCTCCTAGGTTGAAGCATTCGTTTGCAGTAACAGTTTGAATTCTTTAGGTTTCACTCTGTTTTCTCCTATATTGACAGATGCAGTTAGAACTCTAAATCAAACAAAGTTTGTGCTAGCTTCTTGAAACTGACACAATACAGTAGTTCTACGTTCTATCTCTAAGGTTTGTTTCCTCTTGATGTAGCCTTAAGCAGATACTGGTGAATGACACATTCAATGAAAGGCGTTGTTAGGCGGCCAAAACACTAGAGTCTCCTGAAATCTCAACATAATTTTGCTTCCGACCTTCATGATACTTTCAAGTAATGAGACATACACATTGGATGCCCAAGTTTCGTTCTCCTATTTGAAGCATTCGTTTGCAGTAACAGTTTGAATTTTTAGGTTTAACTCTGTTCTTACTTATTGGACACATGCGTTCGAACTCTAAATCAAACACGGTTTGTGCTAGCTTCTTGAAACTTGACACAATACAGTAGTTCTATGTTCTATCTCTAAGGTTGTTTCCTCTTGATGTAGCCTAAAGCAGGGACTGGCGAATAACACTTATAATGAAAGGAGTTGCCAAACTTCCAAAACACTAGAGTCTCCTGAAATCTCAACATATATTTTTTCATCCAAATCTTCATGATACTTTCAAGTAATGATCAGTACACCAATCTCACTTGGATGCTCAAGTTTCGTTCTTTACGTTGAAGCATTCGTTTGCAGTAACAGTTTGAATTTTTAGGTTTCACTCTGTTTTTCCTATATTGACAGATGCAGTTAGAACTCTAAATCAAACACGGTTTGTGCTAGCTTCTTGAAACTTGACACAATACAGTAGTTCTACGTTCTATCTCTAAGGTTTGTTTCCTCTTTGATGTAGCCTTAAGCAGATACTGGTGAATGACACATTCATGAAAGGCGTTGTTAGGCGGCCAAAACACTAGACTCTCCTGAAATCTCAACATAAATTTTTGCTTCCGACCTTCATGATACTTTCAAGTAATGAGCAGTACACCAATCAAACTTGGATGCCCAATTTTCGTTCTCCTAGGTTGAAGAATTCGTTTGCAGTAACAGTTTGAATTTTTAGGTTTCACTCTGTTTTCTACTATATTGACAGATGCCTTCGAACTCTAAATCAAACACGGTTTGTGCTAGCTTCTAGAAACTTGACACAACACATTAGTTCTACGTTCTATCTCTAAGGTTTGGTTCCTCTTGATGTAGCCTAAAGCAGGGACTGGCGAATAACACTCATATTGAAGGGGTTGCCAAACTTCTAAAACACTAGAGTCTCCTGAAATCTCAACATATATTTTTTCATCCAATCTTCATGATAATTTCAAGTATGATCAGTACACCAATTCCACTTGGATGCTCAAGTTTCTTTCTTTTACGTTGAATCATTCGTTTGCAGTAACAGTGTGAATTTTTAGGTTTCACTCTGTTTTCTCTTATATTGACAGATGCAGTTAGACTCTAAATATAACACGGTTTGTGCTAGCTTCTTGAAACTTGACACAATACAGTAGTTCTACGTTCTATCTCTAAGGTATGTTTCCTCTTGATGTAGCCTTAAGCAGATACTGGTGAATGACACATTCAATGAAAGGCTTTGTTAGGCGGCCAGAACACTAAGACTCTCCTGAAATCTCAACATAAATTTTTGCTTCCGACCTTCATGATACTTTCAAGTAATGAGCAGTACACCAATCAACCTTGGATGCCAAGTTTCGTTCTCCTAGGTTGAAGCATTCGTTTGCAGTAACAGTTTGAATTTTTAGGTTTCACTCTGTTTTCTCCTATATTGACAGATGCAGTTAGAACTCTAAAATCAAACACGGTTGTGCTAGCTTCTTGAAACTTGACACAATACAGTAGTTCTACGTTCTATCTCTAAGGTTTGTTTCCTCTTGATGTTGCCTTAAGCAGATACTGGTGAATGACACATTCAATGAAAGGCGTTGTTAGGCGGCCAAAACACTAGACTCTCCTGAAATCTCAACATAAATTTTTGCTTCGACCTTCATGATACTTTCAAGTAATGGAGCAGTACACCAATCAAAACTAGGATGCCCAAGTTCGTTCTCCTAAGTTGAAGCATTCGTTTGCAGTAACAGTTTGAATTTTAGGTTTCACTCTGTTTCTACTATATTGACAGATGCGTTCGAACTCTATATCAAACATGGTTTGTGCTAGCTTCTTGAAACTTGACAGAACACATTAGTTCTACGTTCTATCTCTAAGGTTTGGTTCCTCTTGATGTAGCCTAAAGCAGGGACTGGCGCATAACACTCATATTGAAGGGGTTGCCAAACTTCTAAAACACTAGAGTCTCCTGAAATCTCAACATATATTTTTTCATCCAATCTTCATGATACTTTCAAGTAATGATGAGTACACCAATCCCACTTGGATGCTCAAGTGTCGTTCTTTTACGTTGAAGCATTCGTTTGCAGTTACAGTGTGAATTTTTAGGTTTCACTCTGTTTTCTCCTATATTGACAGATGCAGTTAAAACTCTAAATATAAACACGGTTTGTGCTAGCTTCTTTGAAACTTGACACAATACAGTAGTTTTACGTTCTATCTCTAAGGTATGTTTCCTCTTGATGTAGCCTTAAGCAGATACTGGTGAATGACACATTCAATGAAAGGCGTTGTTAGGCGGCCAGAACACTAGACTCCCCTGAAATCTCAACATAATTTTTGCTTCCGACCTTCATGATACTTTCAAGTAATGAGCAGTACACCAATCAAACTTGGATGCCCAAGTTTCGTTCTCCTTGGTTGAAGCATTCGTTTGGCAGTAACAGTTTGAATTTTTAGTTTCACTCTGTTTTCTCCTATATTGACAGATGCAGTTCGAACTATATCAAACACGGTTTGTGCTACCTTCTTGAAACTTGACACAATACATTAGTTCTACGTTCTATCTCTAAGGTTTGTTTCCTCTTGATGTAGCCTAAAGCAGGGAATGGCGAATAACACTCATATTGAAGGGGTTGCCAAACTTCCAAAACACTAGTGTCTCCTGAAATCACAACATACATTTTTTCATCCAATCTTCATGATACTTTCAAGTAATGATCAGTACACCAATCCCACTTGGATACTCAAGTTTCGTTCTTTTACGTTGAAGCATTCGTTTGCAGTAACAGTTTTAATTTTTAGGTTCACTGTGTTTTCTCCTATATTGACAGATGCATTTCGAACTATATCAAAGACGGTTTGTGCTACCTTCTTGAAACTTGACACAATACATTAGTTCTACGTTCTATCTCCAAGGTTTGTTTCCTCTTGATGTAGCCTAAAGCAGGGACTTGCGAATAACACTCATATTGAAGGGTTGCCAAAATTCCAAACACTAGAGTCTCCTGAAATCTCAACATATATTTTTTCATCCAATCTTCATGATACTTTCAAGTAATGATCAGTACACCAATCCCACTTGGATGCTCAAGTTTCGTTCTTTTACGTTGAAGCATTCCTTTGCAGTAACAGTTTGAATTCTTAGGTTTCACTCTGTTTTCTCCTATATTGACAGATGCAGTTAGAACTCTAAATCAAACACGGTTTGTGCTAGCTTCTTGAAACTTGACACAATACAGTAGTTCTACGTTCCATCTCTAAGGTTTGTTTCCTCTTGATGTAGCCTAAAGCAGATACTGGTGAATGACACATTCAATGAAAGGCGTTGTTAGGCGGCCAAAACACAAGAGTCTCCTGAAATCTCAACATAAATTTTTGCTTCCGACCTTCATGATACTTTCAAGTAATGAGCAGTACACCAATCAAACTTGGATGCCCACGTTTCGTTCTCCTAGGTTGAAGCATTCGTTTGCAGTAACAGTTTGAATTTTTAGGTTTCACTCTGTTTTCTACTATATTGACAGATGCATTCGAACTCTAAATCCAACACGGTTTGTGCTAGCTTCTTGAAACTTGACACAATACAGTAGTTCTATGTTCTATCTCTAAGGTTTGTTTCCTCTTGATGTAGCCTTAAGCAGATACTGGTGAATGACACATTCAATGAAAGGAGTTGTTAGGCGGCCAAAACACTAGACTCTCCTGAAATCTCAACATAAATTTTTGCTTCGGAACTTCATGATACTTTCAAGTAATGAGCAGTACACCAATCAAACTTGGATGCCCAAGTTTCAGTTCTCCTAGGTTGAAGCATTCGTTTGCAGTAACAGTTTGAATTTTTAGGTTTCACTCTGTTTTTCCTATATTGACAGATGCAGTTCGAACTATATCAAACACGGATTGTGCTACCTTCTTGAAACTTGACACAATACATTAGTTCTATGTTCTATCTCTAAGGTTTGTTTCCTCTTGATGTAGCCTAAAGCAGGGACTGGCGAATAACACTCATATTGAAGGGGTTGCCAAACTTCCAAATCACTAGAGTCTCCTGAAACCTCAACATATATTTTTTCATCCAATCTTTATGATACATTCAAGTAATGATCAGTACACCAATCCCACTTGGATGCTCAAGTTTCGTTCTTTTACGTTGAAGCATTCGTTTGCAGTAACAGTGTTAATTTTTAGGTTTCACTCTGTTTTCTCCTATATTGACAGATGCAGTTAGAACTCTAAATCAAACACGGTTTCTGCTAGCTTCTTGAAACTTGACACTAATTACAGTAGTTCTACCGTTCTATCTCGAAGG